>NC_056735.1:708952789-709252789 GCF_019279795.1 Protopterus annectens
TTCTCCTTTCAGCTTGAATGGCATTCTTTGGCCAGTATGGAAGTGTGGGGGATGATAAACCATTTGGCAAAAATTATCTAATGAGTCACAGTTATGATTTTTGTAATTTGGCATAAAAGTAAAGTCTTAGGAAAATATGGTGCTATTAGTCTAATTTGTGCTAGCTAATTATGCAGAAAATCAGTCTGACATAAGTTTTGCATTGTATGACATACTCATAATACACACACACACACACACACATATACTCATGCACATATGTTTATGTATGAAATCTACTTGACAAAATTGGAATACTGAGTGCTATATTAATTTATCGTTTCATTTCATTGTTTATTAATAGCAGTGTACACAGTAAAAACAAAAAGACATGGAGACGTATAACCTTATTTCTGCAGAACAGATACTAGTCATCATGACAGATTACATAGTGTGTTTATCTTCTTAATCTGACTGTGCTATATGATTTATATTCTCTTATTAAACTGAAAAGAACGTTCATATAGAGTTGAGCAGTAGCATTTTATTATCTGCAAATTTAATAGATGAATTTGGGAAATAGGATAATAGTAGTAATGCGCCTAAGACTGACTGATTTGAGAAGTCCTGTTAGAATGACTTTCATCTCCTTCTTCCATTATTCAATTGACTAAAGTACTTTGGGTGAGAAGATTTCAAAGCAGAAGAGCAGAGCTGGGTGACTTTATCTGGAGGGGACCCTTGTGTTGTAAGGACTATAGCTTTAAGGCCAGCTGAAAAATACAAAAGTTAAAAATACACATCTTCCAGATATGTAATATTGCATGGCATTTGGGGGATGAAAGATTGCAATGAAGCTGAAAGGTGAAAATTTCAACCTATATATTTCAGTGTTACTGAGTTCCTGTCTAAAGGATGCATGACTCCTATTAACTGCATATCACTCATCTTCTGTTCCTAACATGATTAACAGACAGTACAGTGTCCTAGCCTATAGCAACCTAATGGGTATAAGAACACTGTTAAGGTGCAGATTTTAATCATGTAACTGAGGGTGCAGAATAAGAGAGCACTACATCCCCCGATTAAAGATCTCCTATCTAACTCCTATAAAATCCGCTGATTAAAGATTTCCTATCTAACTCCTATAGCATCCCTGATGAAAAATCTCCTATCTAACTCCTATAGCATCCCCCAGTTAAAGATCTCCTATCTAACTCCTATAACATCCCCTGATTAAAGATTTCCTATCTAACTCCTATAACATCCCCGATTAAAAATCTCCTATCTAACTCCTATAACATCCCCTGGTGAAATATCTTCTATCTTTCTCCTATAACATCCACTAATTAAAGATCTCCTAACTCCTATAACATCCCCAATTAAAGATCTCCTAGCTAACTCCTATAACATCCCCCGGTTAAAGATCTCCCATCTAACTCCTATAACATCCCCTGGTTAAAGATCTCCTATCTAACTCCTATAACATCCCCCGATTAAAGCTCTCCTTTCTAACTCCTATAACATCCACTGATTAAAGATTTCCGATCTAACTCCTATAACATCCACTGATTAAAGATCTCCTATCTAACTCCTATAACATCCCCGATCAAAGATCTCCTATCTAACGCCTATAACACTCCCGATTAAAGATCTGCTTTCTAACTCCTATAACATCCCCGATTAAAGATCTCCTATCTAACTCCTATAACATCCCCTGGTTAAAGATCTCCTATCTAACTCCTATAACATCCCCTGGTTAAAGATCTCCTGTCTAACTCCTATAACATCCCCTGATTAAAGATCTCCTTTCTAACTCATATAACATCCACTGATTAAAGATTTCCGATCTAACTCCTATAACATCCCCTAATTAAAGATCTCCTATTTAACTCCTATAACATCCCCGATCAAAGATCCCCTATCTAACTCCTATAACTCCCTCGGTTAAAGATCTGCAATCTAACTCCTCTAAGGAATGTAGCAGATGGCACGGCACAGTGCTGCAGTGGTTTCTCTTACTACTTACTCATATTATTTGGTTCTCTAATTCATTTCCTATGCATGTACTGTGTATGTGTGTGTGTGTGTGTGTGTGTGTGTGTGTGTGTGTGTGTGTGTGTGTGTGTGTGTGTGTGTGTGTGTGTGTGTGTGTGTGTGTGTGAGTGTAGCTGACAGTGGATTTGTACCCCATACAAGATAGTTTCCCTGCCATATACCTACTGACTCTTGGCACTGTGGGATAGTTTGTGGCTCTTCTTGGAGCCTGTATATGATAAAGTGGGTCTCAAAACATGAATGAAATTCTGATTAGAGAATAGGTGTACATGTGTCTAATTTGTTTTTTATACCCTTTAAACAGGTGTTACTCACTCATAGACTAGATTAATTTGACTTTGTCTCTGCTTTATAAATAGGCATAATTCTGTTAAATACTAAATTAATTTCACTTTCTTTTCCTACTAGAAAGGCAGCAAGGCTTGCCTTGATAGTGATGAATAATTTATCTTAGGAACGAAGAGATCTTACATTTCTACAGCTTGGTCTTAAATATTCATATGCCAGCAATACCTTACATAAATAGATTATTGCAACAGATTTGAATTGATTACAGAGTGTACCAATTGAGAAAATATACTGACAAATAGATTTTTTCCAGCAAACCTTTCTTGTTTGTGAAATAATACAGATCTTTAGTTTTAGTATGTCATGTACCCCACTAAAACCCAGGAAGTGTGATCTCCCTCACTTAGAGCTATGTTGATGTGTAAGATAACTGCAGGTTCCTAACAGAAAATATTTTTAAGAGTGCTTCCACATAAAAGAAATGTTAATTGTAAACAATAATTGCACAACTGCCTGGCAATACACAATGAATTTATAGACCTTCTAACTCAGTGTTAGAAGGTGCCATTCATTTGTGTAGAATGAGTATATTATTACCATTGTTAGTGTTAGTATAATAAGGATTGCGGTGGTGGTGCTGCGGTAGTGTTGTCGCCTCACAGTAAGGCATTGTCCGGTTTGATTCTCAGCTAGAGCTACTTTTATGTGGAGACATGCGTGAATGGGCATACCTTCACTGAAGGTTGTGTGTCAGGGCCGGCAACTCGGCACGTAAAAATCTACTGCCAATCATTAGCAGACCAGAGTTCCGCTGTGGCGACCCCTAACTGGGAAAAGCCGAAAGACACAACAACAAGTGTTAGTATAATAAAGCTAAAGTTAGAGCACGTGTCCTGCAAGCAGATGCCTTATAAGGTGCATTCTCCAACATCAGTACGTAGTTTGAAAAATATTCTGAAAATTTAAGGATAGGTTTAAATGTTACTCAAATGATAGACTTGACAAATTTTGAGCCTAATGACCTGAAAACAATGTAGTGTAGAGCTCCCTGAGTGAAATAGTAACTGAAGCAAAACATCTTCATTGCAAATTCTGTGTGGTTTTATGATTTTTATTCTGATTAGGGGGTCAGAATTTCATGCATTTCCCACATTTTCTGAATTTAAACCTACTGTATGTGCATAGTTTTAAAAAGTTTAATGTTCCAGATTCAGACTATAGAAATTATGCAATAAATATTGTAGCTTTCATCATGACTTAGAAGATTTAGTTTCCAGTTATTATTGTAACAAAAGTGGTGGTTTTAGTCATATTTTGTATTCGTAGGAAAATTCTTGGAATAAAACAATATTTCAGCCTTGTTACGTTTGTACATTTCATTTGTTTATTCTGAATAAGAAAGAAAACGTTTTCATTGCAAAGATATTTGATGCATAAAGTACTGAAACTGTTCCTAGAATGCCTTTCAAAACAACAAAGTCTGTTAGTCTAAGATTCTGTTTTTATGAAGATGTACATTCTCATAATAAATGTTGGATTAAAATGTATGCTAAGTAGTAAAATAATTAATTTCTGCAAAATGAATTATCAACTGATGGCTCAGCATTCTAAGTTAAAATACCTCTCATCTACTACATACAGAAGCATCCTTCATTCCCTTCATTGAAACACAAAACGGCCCATGGTTAAAAAACTTTTTGACACATTATGTTTTCTAAATGTTTTTTTTTTTCTTGGGCTTTGTATTAGAACACTAACCCACCAGCATTTCAGCACAGAAATGGGTGTGGAAATAGTGATTGACATGGCAAGGATGTGTGTGATGTGGCACGGTAATCACACGTGATTGACAAGCCATGCAGATTTGCCAGTGGCATTGTGAATATCCATTGTGTGGTCGTACTGTGCCGTTCTCCTCAATGTTCACTCTGGCAGAGTTCTTCTTTTCTTTTTACGTCCATTTTTTAAAACCTCTCCAGCAATACAGAGGTTATGGCTCCCTGCTGAAATTGCCACAGATTTTAGCAAATACTACTTAGTCTTTCCCTTATAACCCACATATTCCTTTCAGAATCATGGAAGACACAGTATCCTAGCAACAGATGGGCACAATGGTACTAACTTATCCTGAGCAGGGCACCAAGTCATCACAGGATGAAATAAAACAACATTTATTTTATCAAAATCGCTTTCTGTAGTATAGTACAATATAGTAATCACTTTGCAAGCCCCCCTGCACCCCTCACACCCCCGCTACTTAAATATACCAACTCTGAGATCGCACTACTTTGGGGAAAATGGTAAACTGTGCTTAGACGCAGTGCCTAGAGACCAGTAAATAATGGCGTTCACTCATACACAAACACTACCAGGTACAATTTACTATTTTGAATATTTTGCATAACTTTTACAATATTACAATTTTAAACTTTATTATTTCAAACTTTAAAGTTTACTATTTCAAATATATTGCATTATGTATTCATGCAATGTTATATATTTTGAATTCAGGTCAGTTGCATCAGTGAGCACATTTAACAATTTTGTTTGAAGATGAACAATTCAATGTTTTGAATGTTCATATGGCAGACAAAGATCTTGTTATGTTTATGCACACGTACAGAAGCAATAAACTTCATGCTCAGGGTGTTGGGCGGGGTTTGGGTGGTCCTTACTACTGTGCATCTGGTGGGAAAATGTTCTAATGTAAAGCCCTTTTCTGTGTGTAGTGTACGGAAATTGATACCTTAGCTCAGTTGCAGTGATCTCGGCATACCTCTCAACCTCTTAGAGCAAGAAATATGGACAAAGCCATAAATAATGGGGGGGGGGCAAAGGCCCAAAAATAGGGACACTTTTTAAATATTTCTCTTACAGACTTAGAAAATTGATTGAATAGCACATTTTGCATTAGCATGAATTTGAAGGGAATGAAGCCTGAAACTCAAATGTCTGTTATTATTTTCTGACTTCAACCCTCAATAACTTGCCAATGATTTTCTAGAAAACCACAATTTTATGAGAAACACACCAAAAATATGAGGCAAAAATCTTGACATTCTATGAAAATCTGTACAGTTGAGAGTATTGGAAATAAAACTTTTCACTGTTTTATACTTATGTACCATTTGCTAGAACAAGTCAGGTTAACGTGGCCCCTTTCATACAGAGACCATGCTGTCTTAGTTTGTCCACAGAGGTAGCAAAATTGCTATCAAAGGTTGTACCACCCATCCCAGACTGAAGTATGCTGGTAAAAACTTTTGATATGATTATTGGGAATAGTGCTGTTCACCACCTGCAGAGTAAATGTCTGCATTATAATTGCAGCATGCTGTCTCTTAACTGTCTGTAAAGAAGTGTAACTGCTGTAATCTCTTGACTAAGTGTGACGTTTTCAGTGTAGTACCATCTGTTTTCACTACTGACTATGGATAACTTCAGACTATAGCCAACAATGGCTCAGATGTCTACTGTTTTCAGTGGGAAATGAGAAATCAAGCTTTACTCAGAGAGTGAAAAAATAACCCCATTGTTGTTAAATAATGCTTAAGGAAGCTGGACAGAACGTATTTTGGCTAGGGTTAATTGATAGCTACTTCAATTAAAAGCTTTAAGGGTCTTTATCTTTCAGCAGTCCTGGGTTTTTCTTTAATATTGCTAATGGGTTTGTAGCTGTTTAACATAACAAGAAAACAGGATAGAGATGAAAGTCTGTTAAGCTTGTCATGTACATGTTCTGGCATAGTGAAACTTTGAAATAAATGAATAGGTGTCTGCATTTTGTTTCTGACTATTCTAATGATAAATGTGCTTCTGAAATAATGTTTGCCTGAACAGGATAAATGTACCAAAGCTTCTGTGTTTTTGATAGTCATGTTTTCTCAGTAATGTGCTCTGCTCTTGTGTAAATTACATTTTAATTGGTCTTTAAGATGAGGAGTAACTTAATCCAAGTATAAACTGTTAATTTACATTTAAAAATGTTGCCTACTTCTCCAAATAGTAATTAATATGCTTTCAGCTGACCCACATACTTGATTAAATATATAGTGCAATCATGTAATTAGTTTATAGTAATATAATCTGGTTGTGTGGCCAATCTGAATAATAGAGTTTTCATAGTAAAGCAGTAAAGTCAGCATGATAAATCAATGGTCATGTTTCTGCTACACTGCTTTAAGCTTCATTCCTAACTTCTGATTCCTGTCTATGTGGAATTTTCATATTTTCCATGTGTCCGTGTAGATTTTCTTCTTCATACTCTGGTTTACTCCAATCTCCCATCAATGTACTAGTTGAAATGCCTGATAAATACTGACCATGCAAATATCGGGTCTATGTCATATAATCAAACTTCTAAAATTTCGAACACCATATGTTCGAACTTGGAAGTTCGAAATATGACAACATTGAAACCTCAGAAAAGCAAATTTTTTCCCAGGGAAAAAATTAGCTGTTCCGAAAAACACACACACAACACAAGCACACCAAAAACCTAATAAACCTACACTAAACCTTACATACACAACTATCTATGCACTAACCTTAACCCAAGCCCTAACCCTAAGATCCGTCTATTGCACACTTACCTTACCCGCACCCTAACCCTAAAGTCCGTCACACTCGCACACTTACCTTAACCCGATCCGTAACTTTCACACCAAAATGGAGAAAATGTCGAAGGGTGGCCTAATGGTTAAGGTGTTGCCTTACAAGCACAAGGTGCAGGGTTTGAGTCTCACAAGGGATAATTGGCTAGGCTTAAAATGGCTTGCAAGGGCAGTTAGCTTAGTACTACTCTATGAACTATAAACTACGAACTATATGGAGGTTAGCAACATAAGCCACAGAAACAGCCTACCGAATTCTTTCCCTGGGAAAGAATTCATATTTCCGCAGCTTCGACATTTTTCGAACTTCCCCATTCAAACATCTAGTATTCGAAATTCTGAACAGTCGATTAACTGACATAGACCCCAAATATCACAAGTGCACTTAGACTTGTGGCCAAAGTCATGTAAGAAAATTGTCAGCTGCTATGCAGTTAAGTATTTTTAATTTAAAAATAAAGGAGATCAATTCTACATTTGGTGCTATGCACTTGAGATCTGATATGTATTTGTGTATGCACATTTCAATTGATGAATTAGGATATAGTTATGAATTACTGATATCAGTCTTTATCATAAATATGAAAAACAAGACATGAATTCAGATTTATGACCAGTGCCTTATTGAATAAGAGTAATACAAGACAGACTGAATAGACGGGAATAAGGTGTCTCCAGGTAGTATAAACTGTCTCCATAGAATAATACTGTCACTAGCCATTCTGACAGATGGTGGGGCAGATCTCAGACTGTATTCATGGCAGACTGCAGTGCGTTATGGGAATGCAAAGACATTTTTGGCATATGGTTCACTATCATACATTGTTCAGACAAATCAAACAGAAAAAGAAATAGCTGCATTTTGAAACATAGGAAATTTCACTGAACGTTGAAAACAAAAACAAAATGAGTTGGTATGGACAAGCAAAATCATATAGAGATAAAATAACAATGTACATTTATGACAATGCAATTCTTACAATGAGATTATATTCTTTATTTAAAACATGCCATGGATCATACTTTAGTAATGCAATTGACAAAGTAATCAAAATAAACACATGAAATTCATCAAGAAGCATTGCCATCATCCATAACCCATTTTTCCCCATTTTTGCAGAAGGATCAGGATGCCACATTAGCAGTGACCATCATCTACAGCTAATGTTCACACTAAGTGGTGGCTAACCATGTTGCGGTTATCCATCCATCCCACACACATACTCACACCTATGGCCATGAGTTTGGAATGTGAGAAGAGCTCCAGGAGAAAACCCATATGAACATTGGAAGGAAATATAAACTGTACAAAGGAGGCACCCTACCTGAGAATCAAACCAGGACACCTCTACCTGTGAGGCCAGAATGCTACCCACTGAGCCAATGTGCCACCACATGTCAGGTCACACTGAAAAAATAAATAACATGCAGCCATTGATAGCAGATGTTCTTCATTCCACATTGCTGCAGTCCTAACTATTGGGTAGTCCGCTGTCCAGTCGGCCCGAATACCAAAGTATATGGCTGACGTCGGTCAGGGCGCATTAGACTGACGTCAGTACGTCAGGGTACTAATGCGCATGACCGACGTCATATCCTCAGTCTTTTTTGCCGCATGGTCCGATGCAGAAGCAGTTTTGCGAGTGCAGGTTGGCGTTCTGAAATTTTCTGAAGTCGGAGTTTCAGACCGAATCAAAGTTGGCTAAGTACCCCGTTGGGGAACATTTTGGTTTTTTCTTGCCTCAGTATTTAACCGGATGTCAGAAAAAGTGAATAACTGTATTTCTTGTGGGAAACAGATACCTCATAGGGATTACCATACCTTGTGTATACCTTGTTTAGGGCCTGAGCACGACGTTGTTGGATGCCGCTCTTGTGCTAGATTTAACAAACGCACTATTAAGAGAAGGTTAGACTGTGCCAGGTTAGTGTTTGGGAAGCATTGTAATTATAAAATGCCGTTGGATGCTCCGACGCCCGCTTCGTCCAAAAAGCGCAAGGACAAAACAGCGAAGCCTAGGGTTGATGAACCGGCAGTCCCGGACGTCGGTTCTTTAGAAGGCTCAGTGGAGCCAGAGGTTTTGCCAGGAGTTTCCTTGGAGTCTCAGGCAGAGACTTTACTGTTACAGGATGTGCCTTCTCAGGAGGTAGGCCAGGCTGAGGGGGCTTCTCAGGTAACTGTTCTTCCCTCTCTTCCCAAGGTAGTTAGAGCCTCTCCTTCTGTTTCCAAACCTTCTTTGAGAGGTAGGCCAAGTTTAGCTTCAGTGGGGACTTCTCCTAGCACTTCAGGTTCTGTGCCTAAGAAACATATGCTTAAAATGGCAGAAGATTTGATTACTCTGATTAGAGGTTCTATGCCCCCTCCTGATAAGAGGCCTAGGGTGGAACCTGAGTTTGAAAGTTTTGAACAGTGTTCAGAGGCTTCTGAGTCTTCTGCGGAAGATTTGCAGGAGTATCCTCCTTATTCTGATTCTGATGTGGATGATTCCACTCCTACAGCTTCTCCTCCTGAGGATTTCTCATTTTCAGAGACTCTGCATTCCATGAGGGAGCACTTTAAATGGGAAGGCCAAGATTACTCTGATTCCAGGAAAAGGCTTAGGGAATTCTTGTTTTTACCCCAGCATAGGCCCTTAGCTATACCTCCTGTGTTAAATGTGGTGGAAGATGTTTTTGCAGAGGCTTCCCTGAACCCTGATTCTTTGCCTCCTGCTCCTGTTAAACCTGATAGGTACTATAGGGTGCCTGAAGCTCATAAGTATCTTTTTAAGAGTCCCAGGGCAGACCCGGAAACTGTTTCTCAGGGACCTAAAGGTGTTAAGGCCTCTGTTGTTAAAAACCCTGTTCCCACTGATAAAGAGGCAAGGGCTTTGGATAGATGGGGTAAGAAAGTGTATACTTCTTCCACTTTAGCCATGAGGGCGTTGAATTGTCAGTTTCACATGCTAAAATATCAAAATTATCTCCTTTCACAATTGAAATCTAAGGTGGATGCTTTGGCGGAAGGTATTGAGTGTAAAGAGTTGCTGGATTTAGTTCATGTGTCTGAACAAGTGGGTAAGCATTCTTTGCAATGTGGTTTTGATGCTGTACAGGCCTCCTCGAGGGTGGCTGCCACTAGTTCTGTTCTTCGCAGGCATGCCTGGTTGAGGGATCAGAATTTAGCTGAGCATGTTAAGACAAGGATTTTGGATGCTCCTTTACAGTCTGATGTGTTGTTTGGTTCGCCTGTGGAAGCAGTTTTAAAGAAAATGGAGGACAAAGCTAAGTCTATGCAAACTGTTAAAGA
This sequence comes from Protopterus annectens, assembly GCF_019279795.1. Taxonomy (NCBI): domain Eukaryota; kingdom Metazoa; phylum Chordata; order Ceratodontiformes; family Protopteridae; genus Protopterus; species Protopterus annectens. Next base: position 708,963,017 of record NC_056735.1, read on the forward strand.
TTTTTGCAGGTGCAGCCTCCAAAGTTTAGTAGAAATTGGCCTACTAAGGGATGGACATATCCTGCTTATGATTCCCAGTCTAGGGGTAGGTCTAGACGTGGTAGGGGCAGAGCTCAAGGTTCTTTTAGGCCTAGAACAGGGAGTTCACCTGCTCCGACTTCTGGTGAGGGCAGGGGTCAGTCCTTTCGTAAACAGACCCAATGACCTGCCTTTTCAGCTGCCAGTAGATTCTCGTCTGGCAGCTCCTTTGGGAGGAAGACTGTCTCTTTTCAAAGAAAATTGGGATTTAATTACTCAAGACAAATGGGTGTTGGATATCATTCACCACGGTTACAGGTTTTATTTCCATACATTGCCCCCTTTCAAAGGCATGCCAGACGTTCCTCCTCCTCAAAGGAAAGAGGCTCACAAGCAAATTTCTCTGTTACTCCAAATAGGGGCCATTCAGCCAGTCCCTGTATCAGAAAGGGGCCTAGGATTTTATTCTCGCCTGTTCCTAGTACCAAAGAAGGGGAACACGTGGAGACCAATTTTGGATTTATCTATCCTCAACACTTATCTGGACATTCCCAAGTTCAAGATGTTGACGTTACAACAGCTTTTACCTCTGCTGGGCAAAGATCACTGGATGGTAACTTTAGATCTCAAGGAAGCTTACCTTCATGTGCCTATAAGACTGAGTTGCAGGAAGTATCTGCGTTTTCGAGCTGGAAATTCTCATTATCAGTTCTCTGCATTGCCCTTTGGCTTATCTACTGCCCAGAGTATTCACAAAGGTTCTGGCTCCAGTGATAGCTTACTTCAGGCTACAAGGAATTCAAATCTATCCTTACCTGGACGACTGCCTGATTCTGGCTCAAGAAAAGAAAGACCTTCTACAGCATCTGGAATATGTGATAGCAGTGCTAAGATGCCTAGGGTATTCTGTGAACGAAATAAAGTCCAGTCTAGTACCCTCTCAAGACATGTGCTTTCTGGGTGTGAGACTGAATACAGCAGCCCAGATGGCCTTTTAACCCCGGACAAACAAAAGAGTCTATCCCTTTACTTCCATCAACTATCTCATCAGTCCGTGCTGACTGCAAGGACAGTCCTTCAAGCATTAGGGTTCATGGCATCTTGTATTCTGGTGCTTCCCAATGCCAAACTGCATATGAGGAAGCTGCAATGGTATCTCAAAAATGTATGGACACAGCACTGCCAGGATTTGGACACTGTCATTCAAATAATACCTTGCCTTCAAAAAGAATTTTTGTGGTGGGCTCAGGAATGTCACCTAAACAAGGGACTCTCTGTGACCCGGCCAGAGGCGGGTCAGATTTTAACGACAGATGCCTCGGACATTGCTTGGGGAGCTCATCTAAATGGAAAGTGGATACAAGACAAGTGGCCTGCCAGACTACAGCATCTACATATCAACATGAAGGAGATGTTAGCAGTCCAGTTTGCATTAATGGCTTTCAAGGAGTTACTTCTTCCAGGGCAGGTGTTGATTCTAACAGACAACACAACTGTCATGTGGTACATCAACAAACAAGGGGGAACACATTCTTATCCTCTATGCAGGCAAGCAATGATTTTATGGGAGACTGCGCTCAGCTTGCAACTAACTCTTCAGGCAAGGTTTCTGCCGGGAGCACAGAACTCCTTAGCAGATGTGTTAAGCAGACAAATCATGGATCCCCACGAGTGGAAACTGGATCTTCATGTATTTCAGAAATTGACAGTGTCATGGGGAACTCCAGACATAGATCTGTTCACTTCTCCACTAAACCACCAGCTGCCACAGTTTTGCACAAAGGGGTTTCATCACACAGCTTGGAAAGTGGATGCTCTTTCTTTCAGTTGGAAAAATCTTCATGTGTATGCCTTTCCACCTCTGCCTCTTCTTCCAAAGGTGCTCTTAAAGGTCAGACAAGACAAGCCAAGGATGATTTTAATAGCTCCAGATTGGCCTCGGCAACACTGGTACCCACTACTAAGGAGTCTGGTAAGGAAGCCTCCATGGCCCTTACCTTATCTCAGAAGGACGGTCATCTGCTCAATGTCAAGCTTCACTCTCTTCATCTAACAGCCTGGCATATTCTGTGTTGAAACACAGCAGGTCTCAACTTCCTCAACAAGTTTTAAATGTGATTATGGAAGCTAGAAGACCTAGTACAAGGAAAGTGTACGCAGAAAAATGGAAGAGATTTTTATTTTGGAGTACAGCAAAGAATTTGGAAATTTCTGAGCCTAATTTGAGTGTGGCTCTTCAATATCTTACTGAGTTATTGGACAAAGGTTTGTCCTTCTCTTCCATTAAGATTCATGCTGCAGCAATTTCAGCTCACTATGATTGTGACCCACCATTGTTTTCGCATCCTTTGTTCAAGCAGTTTCTTAGAGGGGCAAAGAATATAAGACCCCACGTAGAGCTCCTACTCCTGCTTGGGATCTCAATTTTGTGTTGGAAAAACTTACTCTACAACCTTTTGAGCCTGCGGCTACTGCTGAATTGAAATACTTGTCATGGAAGACTGCTTTTCTGTTGGCTATTACTTCTGCAAGAAGGGTATCTGAGTTGCAGGCCCTTATGGCAGTAGAGCCCTTTTGATTTTCCATAAGGATAGGGTATCATTACGTACTAATCCTTCCTTTATGCCTAAAGTGGTTTCTAGTGTGGCTTTAAACCAAACTATTCATTTGCCTACTTTTTATGCAGATCCCCAAAATAAAGGGGAAAAGATTTTGCACACTTTAGATGTACACAGGCAATTGCGTTATTATTTAAGCAGGACTAAGGATTTTAGGCAGTCTCAGCAGTTGTTTGTTTCTTTTGCTTTGAGTTCACAGGGCAAGCCTGTGTCAAAACAAACTATTTCTAGGTGGATTGGGTTTTGCATTGCATTTTGTTATTCCCATCATGGCAAGGAGATTCCAGCTGGGATTAGGCCTCATTCCACTAGGGCTACTGCCACTTCAACAGCATTTCTAAGGGGTGGCAACTAAGGATATTTTGGAGGCAGCTACTTGGAGTTCAGTGCATACTTTCTCTAAGCATTATCACCTCCTCTCTACTCTAAGTCTAGGGCTGGTTTTGCCACAGCTATTTTGCAAGGCATGTTGTCAGCTCCTGCTTCTTTATGATTTGCCAGCCTCCCTTACCTCTGCTTTGGGATTCTACCCAATAGTTAGGACTGCAGCAATGTGGAATGAAGAACATAGTACAGTTTTGTACCTACCATAAATGTAGATGTTCGAGGATCCACATTGCTGCAGTCCAATTTACCCTCCCTCCTTCCCTCTGTGTTTAGGGGTGGTTGTGTAGGTGAGGTTATATGCTGATAGTTTTGTATATATTGTACATATTTTTGGTGCAGGTATATTGGGCCTTGTCTTTTTAGGGTCTTCTGACATCTGGGGCAAGAAAAGACTGAGGATATGACGTCGGTCATGCGCATTAGTACCCTGACGTACTGACGTCAGTCTAATGCGCCCTGACCGACGTCAGCCATATACTTTGGTATTCGGGCCGACTGGACAGCGGACTACCCGATAGTTAGGACTGCAGCAATGTGGATCCTCGAACATCTACATTTATGGTAGGTACAAAACTGTACTTTTCCTATAAGTACAAGTCAAAATTTGCATATTTTAAAATATATGTCACAAATAATTTACATTATATTAAGTTTCTGTTTATTTATGTATTTATTTATTTCCCATTTACTCATTTTGCATTTAAATAATCAAATAGGCCCAATAAGACTTGCAGTCCTTTTATTTATTTATTTATTTTTCAGAAATAAACGAGTGGTAATATTTCTAGTGATCAGGAAGGGTCTGCTGAAAATACTAGGAAACATATTTTCCCTTTGAGTGATATTTAAGGCAGAAGAAGAAAAGACAAAACAGTGACGGCAAATATGAAATTAAAGAAAGCAAGTTAAAAATGATATGAAGGAAGGAGAAATACTGAGTTTTTCTATAAAAGTTAAAAAATACCTGTGGTAGAATATGCTACGCTTACAGAAAATGCACAAGTGCTAAGGTACCATCAGAGACAAGAGTCTGGTCTCGTAAAAGTATGATCATAATATTACAAGTTTTCATTGCATATATGCCTGCATAATGTATCGGTTGTGCCTACATAATGTATTAGCTTTACATAGTACCAAAAAGTTTGTAATTTAAATATTAAAAGAAGCAGTATTTTTAGAAGTGGGCTAATGGATAGATGACAATGTTCTAATCAGAGGCGATCTCTGCCTAACATACAAAGCTATGTCAAACCCAGAACTGTTGGACATGCTACACTTAAAGAAATCCCAGTCTCTCTGAACCACATGCTCCAGGGACCTAAACCTTGTCACCACAATAAATAGAACATGCTGGATGGATAGATTCCTGTCCCAGAGACTTCCCAATGCTCTGGAACAAACTACCCATTCATGTCAAGCAAAGCTCCTCATTGGCCCTCTTTAAGAAAAACCTTGACGACTGGATGGGAAATAGAAAATTCACTGCAGGGATCACTTCTGCAGCACTGCTTGACAGGGGCACAGGAAAATAATTGTCTTGTGTGGCGAAAGCCAGGAAACCTTTTTGGCTAGGCTTATATAGGCCCCAGGGCTGATAGCCTAGTACCTACCTATGAACCTATGAGCTGTAATTGTGCTATGCTCAGACATGACATGGTATGGAAGATCAACATCCATAGCCATCATTCCACATAATTCTATCCAGCCATTCATACATACGTTCTCTAAACTGCTTGACCCTGTAAGGGTAATGGCAGTATCACACTGAGCAGGCAGACCAGACTTCAGTGTCCTCGACTACAATCCCCAGAGAGTCCTTGATTTGTCCCGGGGTCTTATTCCAGTGGACTGAACCCAGCATACCTTCCATGGGAGACACTCTGGGGTATTGGTACTAGATGACCAAACAAATTCTACTGACTTCTGTCAACCCTGAGGAGCAACAGCCATAATTCAGATTTTTAACATACTGTCAAGATCTTCACTTTGTCACTGGTAGTAAGCCAAACCACCCTGTGACAGAGCTTAATTTCCACAGCTTGCATTCTTTCAGTCACTACACAAAGGTAATGACCATAGGTGAAGATGGTGACCTATACTGACTGGTAAATGGAAAGTTTTATTCTAGGACTCAGCTCCTTCTTAGCCATTACAGTCCAGTAAAAAACCTGCAGTAGTACAACAACTTGACCCATCCAGTGGTCAGTATTTTGCTTCCCTCTTCTTTCACTCGTAATCACTGAAGCTGTACTGACAACTTCAGAAAAAGGCTGAAACACAGCATGTTTACAGCTAGAGGGGTTTGTCTTTATTAGCCAACCTGAATGTACCCATAAAGACTTAAAAAATAAAAAGTAAAAAGTCATGGACATTCAGAAGCCATATAGCTGAAACACTAGTATGTCCTTAAGAGGTCATTTGCATATATTGCATGGGCCTCCACTACAGATTCCACAGTGAAGACGCTAGCTGGCCTGCCACCACCTCAGTTTGCCAGTCAGTAGGGACTGTCTTTGCCTTTGATGCAATAGTGAAAAGGCATGTTAATAAAGGCACTACAACAACGTCTTCAACATTTTTTGGTTGATTTTGTCCCACTCCTGCATGAGTATCCAAAAGGCAGGAAAAATGTCGAGAAGTTGCACTGTCAAATATAAGAATATTCCTTACATATGTTAACTTTGCTTTTAGTCTTGCCAGCCATTTCCCTGAAACCAGTACTAACATAATATATGATATATCAAGTTTATGAAATCCAAGCATACAAACATGTGACACTTTTTTTGAAGGAAACAAATGTTCTATGCCACAAAAAGCAGAAACAAAGTATAATGAAGAATTGTCATATGTTGGCCACTGGAAACTGAATGTGATATTAGGTTGTGGACCTCAACATATTGCATATTTGTTGAGTGACTTTCTTATTGCAACACAGCACAAAAAGGAATTTGATGGGTTGTGTGCCTCAAATATAAGCTTCATATTTTTAGTGAAACCAAAAGTGCAATTTAATTTGCAACTTTTATTAAATTATATAAAGCTTAATTTGTAGCATTCAAAGAGAATTTCATGCTAACTTTGTGACAGATGTTAAGTAGTTTGTTGTTACACAAAATGTTGACAGGAGTCTGACCAAATCTAAACTGTCTGATGATGTCATGCTCTCCAAGGAAGATAAGTTAGAAGAGAGAGGTTTTCTGAAGTGAAATAAAGGAAGTTTCTTGGATGCAAAAATGTTTTAAATAACACAATCTCTGTCTGTAAAATCAAAGTACAGCCAGCCCACCTAAACCCATAAAACAATAGCAATGTGGTAACATAGGCTTATTGAAATGGCTCAGACTGCAACAATTGCTGTACTCAGTACTACAGAGACATAACAGAAGGAGATATTTTTCTTTGTAGAATATATAGCAACAACATCCTTCCAAATAAGATAAAATCAAATCTGACTGCTGTTAGATCTCTGGTTCTGCTACATCTGGAAGTTGTTGCTAATGGATACTAACTGCAGGTGTGTGTGTGTGTGTGTGTGTGTGTGTGTGTGTGTGTGTGTGTGTGTGTGTGTGTGTGTTTGGAGATAAAATCCAAATATGGAGGCTTTCAGTAGTTAGCAATAGCATGCATTAAGGCATGTTGTAAGTAATGATTATGTAAGACAGCTTTTGCTACAAACCATAACAGTTAAAGAATCAGCAACGATCTTCATATGGCTTGTATTTATTACAACAGTTTTATGACTTGTTTGGAAAAACAGAATTTTTTAGTATTATTTATCTTTGAAAAAAGCATATTTTTATGTTATTTTCACAGATGTCATTATGAGTGCAAAATGTGTACAGAATATTTCTTAGCACAGGCTATGTCCAAGAATCTGGGAGTGGGAATTTTAGGCTTAGGGAGTGATCACGGTTGGAAGAGTGGAGGAGATCTGAGGTTTAGGGAACAATCTCGAATGGGAGGGGAATCAAGATTTTAGGTTTAGGGAGGGGAGGGGATTTTAGGTTTAGGGAGGGATAGGGGACTTTAGGGTTAGGCAATGGGTGAGTGTTTTTAGGGATAGTTAACATTACGGGAGATATTAAGTGAGAGTTAGAGCACTTGCTGATACTAGGGAGGAGCAGGCGGGCATGTGTCTCAAGCAAATGTGCCTCAACCACGTGTAGTAGACCCCTATCTATGTGTATCTTTATAGGTGTGCGTGTGTGTGTGTGTGTGTGTATGTGTGTGTGTGTGTGTGTGTGTACAAGCACACACACACACAGACCATATCAGCAGTGATTTTCTATGGAAAACAGTAAATGATATTATATTTCTCAGCATTTTGTAATTTCAGCTATTCAAAACAGCACCTGTTGAATCCATTTTGGTAAAGTTTTCTTTCTAAAAATTAAATTTAATTATAATAAATGTTGTGTTACAGACTTAGATGGGAATTTTATTTGCATTGAAAAATAACCAATTAAGTTAGGGTTTGCAAGCTTTGCAAGCTTTTCATCTCATATCCAACAGGAATGATGTGAGATGAGGACTGAAGTCTGGTCCTATCTAGAAAACTAATATTTATTTGATGAGGGTGAATTTTGGCCAAATTTATTTTTGGTTGCAATTATGACTGAAGAACATTTAAAGAATGTCTGTTTAATTATGTGATATGTAACCCTGATATGTATTTTACTATGTTACAGCTTAGTTGTTAACAACATTTAGCCTTACTGCAAAGTCTTATCAGGTCAGGCTTTGTCTGGATCCATCATCAACCTCAAAGTGAAAAATCTTATCTATCCAGTTATCTCTGTTGATATATGCATCAATTTAAGCACAGGTTAGTAAACTACACATTACATTCAGCTTTAGTTTTTCTTTTTCTCTTTGCTAAATTTTCCACTGCCCCAATGAACATCAAGTCTCCTTGTCCACAGGTTATACAAACTGATTCATTGTACAAGAGATGAGAGCCATATTGCCCATTGGTTCTTCTTGGAGTGACAGTTGGACCTGGAAAGTGGTACAGTCAACTGTGAGGGTAGGCATTTTCTGTTTAAATCCCTAATCCCACCGTGCATGCTGTCTCCTTGTCCACTGATTGTCTAAGCCTATTCATTGCACAAGAAATAAGAGTCCCATGGCTCATTGTTTTTTCTTGGAGTGAGGGTGGGACCTGGAGAGTCGTGCAGTCATCTATGAGGGTAAGGGTCTTCTGGTTAAATCCCTAATCCCACAGTACCTACCCAATATGCAACATCAGGGCTTGACATGCAATGTACATCACTGAAGGCATGTCACTAACATTCATGAGTAATGAAATACATCAGGGTTGCACTGCGCACTTTGGAGACACCACATCTGTATGGTTTACAGACTTTTCCCAGGGGATTAAACTCTCAAAGCATGCCACCCACAAGGAGTGATGAGTTGCCAAGCTGCATCACTTCTTATTATCCTTGCTGACTGTAACAGTTGCCGAGACCACTAAATAAATGAGAGTTACCTGGACTGTAAGTCAGAGCTTTATCTTTGTATCAGCAGAGCTTAGCTTTTACGACTGCATACTTTTGGCTGTTTTGGAATACACTTTACTGCTCTTATTTTTACTTAAACCTGCTTTGGGTCCTGTAAGACAACTACCGTGATTCATTATATTTGCAAACAAATTACTATGTCTGAAAATTCTGCTTTTAGTTATTGTCATACTAGTGAAAATGTATTTTTTACTGCAGATAAATCTTGTATAAAAGGAGCAGGGATGTTATAAAAATTCTTATATTACATATATTGGCTGAGTGGCTTCTATTAATTTGACTACCATCTCTACTTCACAGCTCCAGGGATTGCAGTTCACTTCTGACTTTCAGTCACAAACACTGAGGAATCTACAAATTATCCAGCCACATGTCTGAATAGATGTTGTCTTGACAGGCTAGTTTTCTCCCACTTCCAAAAATATTCAGGGTAACTGGCCAAAGACACAAACATCCATATTATATAAATGTATATATATATATATATATATATATATATATATATATATATATATATATCTATATATAAATATCTATATATATATATATATATATATATATATATATATATATAGATATATATATATATATATATATATATATATATGGTTCCCCTTCACAGAGTCGAACATTCAGAAACTCGAAATGCATATGGCTGACACCATATGCTCTAATTTCTGAAGCTCGACTTTGTGAAAAAAAACTACAAAAAAAGAACATAACACAAAAAAGTGTTTCTGCAGGGGGGCAAGCCCCCCCTGCAACCCCCGCTACTTATTTATTCCAATTCCGAGATCGCACTACAGCGCAGAAAGGGAAATCTCCCATTCTGCGATGTATGCCATTCCCCATCGAGCTTCCACAGTTTCGAAAATATGGTCTCATCCATATGCATTTTGAGATTGTGGCCATTCAACTTTGTGAAGGGGAACAATATATATATATATATGTATATATATATATATATATATATATATATATATATATATATATATATATATATATATAAAATGTATATATATATATATATATATATATATATATACAGTATAAAGAAAAAACAAAGCTCCGACAAGGAAAGTAACAAAAATAGCAGGCACGGAACAGACTGGCAAGAATCCCCAACAATTTATTCAACTTGAATAAATATATATATATATATATATGTATCTATACATATATATATATATATATATATATATATATATATATATATGTATCTATACATATATATATATATATATATATATATATATATACATATACATATATATATATATATATATAGATATAGATATAGATATATATATATATTTTATATATATATATATATATATATATATATATATATATATATATATATATAAAATATATATGTATAGGAGCATATCCATATTCATCAAGGATACCCACACCTCCAGCTTAGTAGCACAGCACAATGCTTCAGAGATCATCCATGTGCAACTAACAACGTCCAAAACTGCAATTCAAATTGTAGCTTGCTACAGATCACCCACTATGTCCCAGGACCCTTATTCCATATTTCTGGAAACACTGGGAAACATAAAGGTCCTACCAAACACCCTAATATTGGGTGATTTCAATTGCCCAAACATTAACTGGGAGAACTACTCAAGTACTAACTCCCTTGCCCAACATTTCCTAGAATTTATAAACTCAAACACCCTCGATCAACTGGTCAACACTCCCACCAGAGGTGACAACATTTTGTACCTGGTCATCACCAACATGGGCGACCGGTGTTCCACATCGTAGGGCAACCCCTTGCTGGTTAGATCTGACCATAAACAAATCACTTTGGATATCCACATTCCGCCCCCACCTCCGGACAAGGAAACTACCATGAAAAACTTTTCAAAAGCAAACTTCACGTTACTTAAGACTGAGGTGGAAAGTTTCAAAGCCCCCATGCTAAAGGATAACGCTGTCCAAGCTGCACAATCCTTTACTAATACATTCTATGGACACCTACAAGAATGCATGGATCATGCTATCCCAAGCAAAACCAAGACTCACTCCTCCAAGAAAAGGAAACCAGTCTGGTGGACCCCTGCCATAAACAAGCTGTACAATAGAAGAAGGAAACTAGTACAGAAAAGAGTAAAATCCCAGGAAGACACCCCTGATCAGTATCAGCAAGAAACTATGATCCCTCTTAAAATCATCCAAGACAAGCTTTGAAAGAAAAATTGCTAAGGATTCCAAAGATAACCACAAGGCATTCTTTAGCTATGTCAAGAATCTAAGTGGCAATGTTCAGATCTGCTCGGAGTTAGTGCAGAATGGCACAAAATACACTGAACCGACCAATATCGCCAACATCCTGGCAGACGGATTCTGTGCAAACTTCACCCCCCTCTCACCCCCAAAAGGGCCCATAACCATACCAGAAGAATGTAGAGCCCCTGAAATCACAGACACTCAGGCTAAAACCACCCTCTCCCCATGCCAAAAATACAGCATCAATGGGACTGGATGGTGTCCCAGGCTGTGTCCTACATGAGCTCAAAGAAGAACTAACCCCTCACCTAAACACACTGCTCAAACTCAGCTTCTCCACAGGCTACATACCCAGAGAGTGGCACACAGCAACAGTTATTCTGCTCCACAAAGGTGAAGCCACAACAGACCCCAGGAACTATCGCCCTGTAAGCCTGACTAGCTTGGTCTGCAAGGTTATGGAGTGCATCATCATGGAACTCATTAACAGAGACATTGGGAACCTTCAAACACTGGACCCTACCCAGTTCGGCTTTGTTAAGGGCAGATCATGCCTCCTAAACCTGGTGGACTTTTTTGAGATAGTTACCAAGGCTATGGACAAGGGAAAGGTGGTACAAACAGCCTATCTAGACCTGGCGAAGGCCTTCAACACCATTCCCCATTCTGGTATTATAGACAAGCTCATCAGCCTGAACATAAACCCCTACGTCACAAGATGGGTTTCCAACAGGCTCATGGACAGAACCCACATGGTGAGAGTTGTGGGAGCTAGGTCCGACTCTAAGCCAGTTACAAGTGGCATCCCCAGGGCTCAGTCCTAGGACCCCTCCTGTTCGGCATATACTTCTCAGAGGTACAGGCAAGCACAGAAGGACTATGGCTGACCAAGTTCACAGACGACTGCAAACTAGGGGCTATAGATGACTCTCCAGCTGAAACAGACATCCTCCAAAAGGGTCTCACTGAGACGGATACCTGGTGTCAAAATCATGGCCTCAGGCTAAAATGCCAAAAAGTGCATAGTCATCCCCTTTGGAAAAAACACAAAGTACCCACAAACTACCACATAAGTGGTAGTCCTCTAAATACGGAAAACGTAATAAGGGATCTGGAGGCCCAAGCAGATAATAATCACTCCTTTGATAATCACATTGCCATAGTGGTTAGAAAATCCTTCTATGTGTCCCACCTAATCACAAAAGGGTTCGCATCCAGATCAAAAGAGGTCATTGTGCCCCTCTACTCATCACTCATCACACCCATCATAGAGTACAACGCCCCATTTGGGATATACCTTACGAGACACCTGCAACAGCTGGAAAGACCACAGAAGTACATCAAGAGGATCACTGGCCTTAAACAGATGCCCTATGCAGCTCAACTGAAGAAACTCCAGCTGTACTCAGTTGCGTACCACCTACTCAAAGGTGATCTCTGCCTGACATACAAGGCCATGTCCAACCCAGAATTGATGGACATGCTCCCCCTAAAGAAAACCTTATCCCCTCGAGCCACACGCTCTAGGGATCTAAACCTCACCACAACAATAAATAGGATGAGCTGGAGGGATAGATTCCTGTCCGAGAGACTTCCCATGCTTTGGAACAAGATTCCAATCTATATTAGGCAGAGCTCCCCGATAACACTCTTGAAGAGAAACCTTGATGAGTAGATGAGAAACAGAAAGTTTACCCTCGGGGATCACTTCATTGGCTGTACTGGACAGAGGCACAGGGAACTAATATAAGGGGGCGGCGAAAGCCAACACATTCTGGCTAGGCTTATAAATGCCTTCGGGCAGAAAGCCTAGTACCTACCTATGAACCTATGTACCTATATATATATATATATATATATATATATATATATATATATATATATACACATATATATATATATATATATATGGGTTACCGTCATTTCATCAAAAGCTCATTTGACTGACACTCATTTGACTGAGACCAAATGACTGACACTTCATTTGACTGACAGTTAGCACTGGCAGTGTCTAAATCACTGCAAAGCAAGTAAAAGGAATATGTCCTTTCCCTGGATTCGTATCACTTCACTGAAAGACCATTTCACTGACACCAATTTCACTGAGACCAAATCACCTGAAGTTCATTTCAATGAAATTTCATTTCACCTAAAACTCATTTCACTGAAAAGTAGCAGTCTAAGGCAAGTCAAAGGTATATGTTCTTTTCCCCGCTGCAGTGTGATCCTGGTGTTAGTATATATAGTTGGGGGGGGGGCTATTTTTTTATGTTTTCTGGTTTTGTTTTGCATTATTTGGTAAAACCCAACTAGTTGGGGAGCTACGCCCCCCACACCCCCCAACTATATATACTAACACCAGGATCACACTACAGTGGGGAAAAGGACATATACCTTTGACTTGCCTTAGAGTACTACTTGTCAGTGAAATGAGACTTAGGTGAAATGAAATTTAGGTGATTTGGTCTCAGTGAAATGGGTGTCAGTGAAATGATCTTTCAGTGAAGTGATACGAATCCAGAGATATATATATATAGATATAGATATATATATATATATATATATATATATATATATATATATATATATATATATATATATATATATATATACATATATATACATATCTATATATATATATATATATATATATACATATATATACATATCTATATACAGATACATATATAAATATATATATATATATATATATTTATATATAAATATGCAATAAATATATATTGATTGATATATAAAATTCTATTATCTATTATTGTCAACTTATCACTTCTTAACTCACTTGATAACCACGCCCTTTGCATTGCTGTCTGTTTTACTGAAACAATAGAATGGACTCTAACATGAATCTTGCATGGGGGCAAGACCTACAATTCGTTCAAAATGTGACCCATGTTCATTGGATCAGGATTTACCATGCTTCCTATTGGGGGGACAAGTCCTGTCTTCTCTGCAGATTCACAGACAAAATAACATACAATGAATCAAGCTCAAACATCTGAAAGTCAGCCAAGTGAACATTCACCCAAATACAGTGTAATTTTTATATATATATATATATATATATATATATATATATATATATATATATATATACGTTTGTCTAAATGCTCAAACATTCTTCACTAAAATGATGCAGAACTTGACTGAATACCATAAACTAAGTCAGTAAATCTGCTGCCAAGTATACAATGTATAGCATATTTCAAAATATTCAATACAAATGATTGAAGCAGCAGAGAAAAAAATACCATATTTAATCCCATGAAACTAAAGTTTAAATGGGACAAGAATGACATGCGAAGCAAAATTTTGTTGGGAGCATTTAATTTTAATTTAATAAAATTATTCATTAATTTCAATAGCAATGCAAAAACATAACATAACACACACACACACACACACACACACACACACACACACACACACACACACACACACACACACACACACACACACAAAACCACCCTGCCCTCCCCACAATCTACATAAAAAGATAATTACAAATGACTAACAACTGACTATATCATGACATAGATTTTATCCTACGTCACAAACAAATGACTAACCACTGACTATATCATGACATAGTTGTTATCCTACATGTTGCAAACAAATGACTAACCACAGACTATATCATGACATAGAAGTTATCCTACATGTTACAAACAAATGACTAACCACTGACCACATCATGACATAGATATTATCCTACATATTACAAACAAATGACTAACCACTGACCACATCACGACATAGATATTATCCTACGTATTACAAACAAATGACTAACCACGGACCATATTATGACATAGATGTTACCCTACATGTTACAAACAAATGACTAACCACTGACCACATCATGACATAGATATTATCCTACATATTACAAACAAATGTCTAACCACTGACCACATCACAACATAGATGTTATCTTATATGTTACAAAAACACCTATTTTCATTGGGATTGTCTGTACTCTGTAGTTTACTTTCACATTATCACCCCTAATATGTGTGCTGTTTATTTAAAGCAGTGCCACTGAGTAGCACTCAGATGCATTAGAATTTACTTCACTTCTAACATTGGGCGTCCAACTACTATTCTCCCTGCCAACTTCCCTGTCCTCATCATTGAATGCCCTGGACTCAACTAGTGACATCTGCATGCATGCATTTGTCTGGTGTGGCCTATGCTACCCCTTCACACATTGTTCGTGGGCTACTCTGTTCCTGTCTGTCAATAACAAAGTTGAAGGAGGAAGAGGAGGAGGAGAAAATGACTTGCTTGCACAGTGTGGGAACCTCCTCATTAATATGTAATGACTTGCTTGCACAGCACCAACAAAAGTAATTTGCATATCCTTGGGAGTGCTGTAGAAAAGAGATTCAAAACGTATGCTTCCAGGGTTGATGCAGCTTCTGTTATATATATATCATTCAACCTCCACACCCACCCTCACCCCTGAATTGGTGCATTTAGGACAGATACTCAGTGTACTTAGGTAACAATAACTTAAGACAGACGAATAGTGAACATCATGCCACATCCTCCAGTGTATGGATATTATTATGTTATTGGGATAGTTTTTCAAGGTTCAGCCCTGTCTTCCAACCTTTTTGCTGTTCTTAATAAAAAGGCTTACCTACAAGTTAAGGTTTAGTAGAGTGTCTGGTCATACATGCTCTTAGTACCAGTTGTAGCCTCCTCCTCTCTCTCTCTCTCTCTCTCTCTCTCTCTCTCTCTCTCTCTCTACTAATTATTGTTAATAACTGCTTTGACACCAGACTGTCCATTCAGGGCATGAAGTAGGATAATATGGCTTGTCTCAACAGTGACACAAATTGAAATCATACAAACCATAGTATCTCTTTCAAAGTACAGAGCTCCTGAAGCCAAATTGCTGAGGGCAGTGCACCATCCCAGATGACCCCCAATTTTGCCTCTACCTGTAGCACAGCTCATCTGACTTCACTTAATGTACCTTCCCCCAGGTTTTGAATCTGACATTTGCAGTGTTTGCAAGATTACCCGAGACCCACACCTCTTGACAATTCATTTAAATGAAGAGTTTGCCTTACAGTTTTTAGGAGCAAGGCTGCATTATGGTAGGATATTACTGCTTGTCTGCATTAGTATCCCATAGTGTGTGTGCCTTGATTGTCATCCATACATACCTGTATCGAGGTATTCCTGTCTGCATGCTAATTAAACTAATAGTCTGAGACTTGCTGCCAAATTATTGTAATAAATCTCAGGTAACTGAATTCCCACCTTAGCTATGTGATCAAGGACCACCTATTGTCATTTGTCTGCCCACACAAATGCAGTTGATTCCATGTCCATACCTCTCAACCGTCCACATTTTTGCAGAAGGTGCAGGTTTTTGCTTTGTATTTTTGGTCTGTTGCTGATAAAATTGAGGTTTTCTGACAAATAACTGAGGATTACAGTCTTTAAATAATGAGATACAGTTGACATGCATTTGAGTTTCAGACTTCATACCCTTCAGAAAAATCATGCTAACAGAAATCCTGTTATTCTATCAACTTTCTATGTTTATAAGAGCAGTATTTAAAATCTGTCCCAACTTTTAGGCCTTTGTCCTTCCATTATTTAAAATTATTTTACTGCAGTATCCCAGTATGGGGTAAATTCAGACTAAAAAATAAAAAATATTATCATTCACCAAAGATTAATCTTTCTTGATGGCTTCAAGAAAGCCTCTAAATAGTCTTTAAACTAAAGAAGTTTCCTTGAATTTTACTTAAACTACCTGCATCCAATTCTAAATCTTTGTCATTCTCACATGTTGGACCATCTTGTTTAGGATATATTATGAACATTTGAAAATCTACATATGCATGTACATATGCAAATGATTATCTAACCTGTATATTCTCTGTTTTATCATAGTATCAGTGATATTATAGTACTTTTGCCATTTTTCTGTTATTAAGATAAAAATAAGATGGCGCTATAATAATAAAACTCACTGAACATTCTAGCTTAATGAAGTTTTTTCTTCACATTTTTCAGAAGAATAAAACCTAGGTGAATTTTTTCTATGCAATAATTATTGCATTAATCTGCTCACTTGATTCCCACAGATTACAGCAAACAGACTTATATGTGAGGTAAGTATGATGCATTTTGTCATCCAGTGTTCATCTTGTGGATCTCTCCAACGTTTATTTCAGTTTTGAAATATTAAAATCCCTTGTCCATCCAGACAACGACACATAGCTAATATACATGTGCTAGACAGGCTAAAGCCCACTATATTTGTAGGGTTTTACATTTCAAGCATTACGTAAATAACATCTTCATCCAGAAACTAAAAACATGTATTTTCATCATACTATGTAATGCTTCCGTATCACTTGCTAATTTTAATTACTCCAACATGAACTGACTATATTACACTAATGTGATTTGGTTTCACTGCCAGGCCACCTTTTTCTTCCCATAGATCAGTCCATGATCCATTTGTACTGAGTAGACAAGTTTCTTTTGGATTGTCTCTTGTGACTTACAAAGGTAGTGCACTGAATGTCATTATCTCTGAGTACCTGTAGAAAATGCTACTATATGTTACTTTATTTACACTTTACTTTACTTTGAATGGTAGCATTTAAAATATTTGGTTTACTTGATTGCCAATGGACAGGGTATTAGTATTGATCTGTAATAAATGTTGAGATTTTCTAAACTGGAACACAAATCACTACAACTAAAATATCCAAAAATCCACAGTAACACAACAAGAGAAAGTCACAACTTAAAATTTTTATAAATTCAACAAAAATAATTTCAGCAGTAGGGTGCTATCCTTCCACCCTAAACATATCCCCAATATCTAAGTAAACAAAAGGCATCTTTTCCATTTATTTTGACTCATCCAACCATTGGTGACAACCCCACAGTTGACACAAAGTTGTGCAGGCCGTTACTTAAAGAAGCAAATATTGCCAAACCCAAATATGATGAAATGTATGCCTGAGTCAATGTGTCTTTTTCCTTGACTTCATCTTAATCTGGTTAGTGGCAAGCTGCTAAGCAGACTCTTTCATTACTTTTAAATGTTCTTTTATAAAGAACTGCTAAATTATTTACTTCTGTCTAACTCTCTTTTGAAATGTTAAGTGACTTATTACACAGTCTTTTTAGTATTAATCTGTAGGTGACTATTTACACCTAAAAACGTAATAATGTTTCCACACCTATGTTACCTGTTGCCCATTTTTTGTGTTTGACAGCAGTGTTTATTAAGGCTGTAATTGGTAGGCATTGTTTCTCCTCCCCTGCGCAGTCATGTCCTCTACAAGTGATGTGACAGATACTACAAAAAATAATGTAGCATTTCAAAGGAAGTCAAACTAATGTGCACAGAAACTGTAAAATAAGGTGGATACAGAAAGCAGATAAATAGGTTCATATGTGTTTACTAGGCTAACGACCACAAGGGCCTTTTTAAGCCTAGCCATGCATCCCAAATGTCTGACAAGTTCTGATACCTTTGATAAGCGTAAGCATGGGCCTGGGAGATGAACCATTTACAGGTTACCTCTTTGCATCAGAGACATAGGTGCCAAACCAGGGATGAATGTCTGGTTTCCCATCCAGTTGTCCAAGTTGCACTTGAATTGGATTAGGGGGGAACTCTGCTTCCCATGGATGGAGAGCCTGTTCCATAGATGGGGTAATCTCTGAGATACATACTTATCTCTCCAGCAGGTCCTATTTATATCACAGGCAAGGTTTAAGTCTTTAAAATGGGTAATTCTGGTACTGTTTGTTTTGTGGATATACAGGAGGTCCCTCAAAGTGGGGTTTGACAATGCCCTGCATTCCAGGCATATATCTCCCCTCAAAAGCCTGCAGGAGAAAGAATACAGGGATAGGGCCTTTTGGGTGGTCTGCATAGGACATATTACTTATGCCCTGTATTCTTTTAGTGAGGAACCTTTGTGGGCATTCCAGTTGTTGGATATGCCTGGTCAGGTACATACCAAAGGGGGCATTGTACTCAATGATAGGTCTGATAAATGCCAAATACAGTGGAACAATGACTTCTTTGGACTTAGACGCCATACCTTTGTTTATAAGTTGTGCAACATAGAATGATTTCCTCACCACTGTAGACACGTGATGATCAAAGGCTAGATTATGATCTATGTGTGTCCATAAGTCCCTGACTACTGAATCATCTCTAAGGGGTGTGTTGTCAATATGATAGTTCCCAAGGATGGATGACTTCCCAAAGGATACTATTATGAATTTCATGGTGTTTAGTTTTAGTCGATGACTCTGACACCAGCTGTTTGTCTGTGTCAGTGTGACATTCAATGTCAGCTCCTAATTTGCAACCATCTGCAAATTTAGTCAGCCAGAGACTACTCACATTGGCCTTGACGTCTGAGAAGTAAATGCCAAAAAGGAGTGGTCAAAGGACTAACACCTGAGGGACTTCACTTGTGACTGGCCTCTTTGTAGAGGTGGACTCCCTAATTCTAACTTCCTGGGTCCTGTCTGTGAGCCAGTTGGCTATCCACCGGTGACATACAGGTTTGTACCTAACCTCTTGAGTTTGTCAAAAACGCCTAAGTAGGGTATTGTGTCATATGCCTTGGCCAGGTCAAGGTAGGCAGTGAATGATTTTGCCCTCATCCATTGCTTTTGTGTCCTTCTCAAAAAAGTCAGCCAGATTGAGTAGGCATGATCTGCCCTTTATGAAACCAAACTGGGTTGGGTCCAGTGTCTGGGGGTTTTCTGTATCACTACTGATCATCTCCATGATAATTCTTTCCATGCCTTTACATGTAAGACTAGTGAGACTTATGGGTCTGTAGTTTCCAGGGTCTGTATATGGCCCATCTTTGTGCAAAGAGATGACTGTTGCTTTTCTCCATTCATAAGGCACGAAGCTTGTTTGGAGGCAACAGTTAAATAGTAATTTCAGAGGCCCTGAGACAGCATTAAGGACCTCTTCCCTAGTGATAGTAAGGGGAATTATATTTGATGATATTTCCTGAGGGAAGGTTGAGGGGGGGTGGGAGTAAAGTTGTAGCTGAATTTATCAGCCAGGAGTTTTGCTATATCTTTTGGCTCAGTATAGATGGCTCCGTTTCTGAATTAACGAAAATCCTCTTGTGCGAATATGTAAACATCGACACGTATACAGCGAAGTGGAGTAGCAGAAGAGCGAATGACAAGAACCGAGAAGATCCGAAGATCGAACTGCCATAGTTGTCCACAGCAGTAGGTGATTTCCTTATCCGGTATAGCTCTCTAAGGTAAGTGTGCGATAGTTACTGACCTTAGGGTTAGGGTGCAGGTTAAGGTAAATGCATATGTAGTGGTATGTTTAACTTAGATGTTAGGGTTAGAAATACGGTTACATTTAGTGTATATATAGTAATGTAGTTGAGTAGCGGAGTATATACGGTAATATTTTTTTTTACTTTTCGGGTGTTGTTTTTTATAGTTAGATGTATTTGTGTGTCATGTAGGTTTTATTAGGATATGGGATATGTAGGTGAAATGTAGGTATGGGTATAGTGTGCTTTTTTTATTTTGTTTGGGTAGGCAGTATGTAGCGAGAGGTGGAGTTGGCCAGCTATGGGAACGTTTTGTATTTTGTGGATTTGTATGTTCGCTGTCTTTATGTATACTTATTCGCGCAAGAGGATTATTGGTAATTCAATATAGACCCCCGAAATTATACTATGCCTTTTCACCTCATTCATATCTCTTGAAGCTTATGGAATCAGTTAACTTAATATGGGACATCTGTTAGAAGCAATTGATAAAAACACATTCCTTTACAACTTGGTATCCGCGGTGGTACAGTGGTAGTGTTGTTACCTCACAGCAAGAGGTTCTCCTGTTCAATTCCCGGCTGGAGTGCCTTCTGTGTGGAGTCTGCATGTCCTTCCCATGGTCGAGTGGCCTCAGAAAGACATGTGTGAATAGGCATGCCTTCACTGAAGGTTGGGCATCAGGCTGGCAACTCGGCACCATAAAAACTGACTGCCAATCATTAGCAGACTGGAGTTCCATTGTGGCGACCCATAACCGGGAAAATCCGAAAAGACAAACAACAACATTCCTTTACAACTTTAGTTTCTCTTTCTTTTAAGATTTTATGTGATGAACATTGTTAATTTTACTTATTTATTTATTTATCATCATTTGCTGGGTAAGTGCACTATTACAACGACCCTTTTCAGGCAAGAGCTGAAAGTACAGTTTTGTACCTACCATAAATGTAGATGTTCGAGTGTATACACTGCTGCAGTCATTACACTTGGGTTATCCTGCCGTCAGGCGGTCCCTCAGTCGACCTGAGTTACAAAGTCTTGGTCTGGCGTCGGTTGCTGTCACTTCTTCCCTGACGTCAGTGCGACATGGGTATATAAGATGCAGCCGACGCCATTTTCTTCAGTTTTTCTTGCCCCAGATGTCAGGTGCCTCCAAATAGGTAGGCAATGCAAATTGCTAATAAAACATACATAAGAAAAGCAATCAACAACTTTCAGTTACCAGCAAATACTCCCCATAGGTAGTAAAGGGTAGAAGACTTAGGTATGTACCAGCAAGTATGAGGGGAAGGAGGGAGGGTAACCTGGACTGCAGCAGTGTATACACTCGAACATCTACATTTATGGTAGGTACAAAACTGTACTATGTTCATCGTGTTACACTGCTGCAGTCATTACACTTGGGTAGAATCCCAAAGCTGAGGTAGGGTGGCTGGTTCTATAAGGCATTAGGGGTGGTTATAAGGCCCTGCAGCACTGCAGTGGCAAAGCCAGCTCTGGAGTTAGAGTAAAGAGGCAGATGGTAATGCTTGGTGAAGGTATGTACAGAACTCCAAGTTGCTCCTTCCAAAATGTCCTTGGTAGGTACTCCTCTTAGGTAGGCAGTTGAAGTGGCTGTTGCCCTGGTGGAATGAGACCTAATGCTGTTAGGTACAGTTTTCCCATGGTGTGTATAGCAGAAACGTATACAGTGTCCTATCCATTTTGAAATGGTCTGTTTTGAAATGGCTTTTCCCTGTGCTCCTGCAGCATATGCTACCAACAATTGCTCAGTTTTTCTGAAAGCTTTGGTTTTGTCCAAGTAGAAGCGTAACTGCCTGTGTATGTCCAAAGAATGCAGAAGTCTCTCCCCTTTATTCTGTGGGTTTGGATAAAAAGTTGGCAAGTGAATAGTTTGGTTTAGTGCCACACTTGATACCACCTTTGGCATAAAAGTAGGGTTTGTTCTTAGAGACACCCTGTCTTGGTGGAAAATGATGAAAGGTTCCACTGCGATTAGTGCCTGTAATTCTGAAACTCTTCATGCTGAGGTTATTGCCAGGGGCAGAGCAGTTTTCCAAGAGACATATTTTAAATCTGCTGTGTTAGCTGGCTCAAAAGGAGGTAAAGTTAATTTTTTCCAACACAAAGTTGAGGTCCCAAGTTGGAGTAGGTGCTCTACGGGGTGGTCTTATGTTTTTTGCCCCTCTGATGTACTGTTTTAGCAAGGGGTTAGAAAAAATTGGTGGGTCCGTGTTGTAATGAGCAGATATGGCAGAGGCATGGATCTTGATAGATGAAAAGGAGAGGCCTTTGTCCAGCATCTCAGTTAAATATTGTAGTATCTGAGGAATATTTGGGACAAGAGGGTCAAGGCTGCGAGCTTGGTTCCAGGCACAGAATCTCTTCCATTTATCCAAATAGGCTTTCCTGGTGCTAGGCCTTCTGGTCTCCAGAATTACATCCATAACAGCTTTGGAGAGAGGCATTGCTTGCTTGACTAAGGAATCTTCCATGCAGCCAGGTTTAGAGTCTTTAGCTGGCTGTGAAGTATCTGATTGTTGTGCTGAGTCAGGATTTGAGGCAAAAGCCAGGGTGGAGCTTGTGCTAAGTTCTTTAATATTGGGTACCACTGCTGGCATGGCCAGTCTGGGGCAATCAGGATCATCTTTGGCTCTTCTTGCCTGGCTTTTATGAGTACCTTTGGAAGGAGAGATAGTGGTGGGAAAGCATATACTTGTAGGTTTTTCCAGCTGAATGAGAGGGCATCCACTTTCCATGCCTGTGGGTGGTAAGTCCTTGTGCAGAATTTCTGTAGCTGGCAGTTCATTGGGGATGCAAACAGATCTATGTCCGGGCTCCACCATTTTTGTGTTATCATTCTGAATATTTGTGGATGTAACTTCCACTCATGCGGATCCATGATGTTTCTGCTTAAGTCGTCTGCCAGTGTGTTTTTCTCCCCTGGCAGGAATTGTGCTTGCAAATGAACTTGATAGGTTAGTGCTGTGTTCCACAAGGTCATGGCTTGCCTGCAGAGGGGACAAGAATGAGTGCCCCCTTGCTTGTTTATGTACCACATAACTGTGGTGTTGTCTGTCTTTAGTAGTAGTTGTCCTGGATGCAGAAGGTCCTTGAAAGCTATAAGAGCAGTTTGTACAGCTACCATCTCTTTTTGATTGATGTGAAGATGCCTTTGTTCTGTGTACTACTTGTCCTGAATACATTTTCCTGCCATGTGTGCTCCCCAGGCGTAATCCGATGCAATTGTTGTCAGTGTTTGCCTGGCTGTGGGTTGAGTGAAAGGCTGTCCCTTGTTGAGGTGACAAGCTTGAGCCCACCATTGAAACTCCTGTTGAAAGCAAGGAATTAGTGGTATTACTGTTTCCAAATTTTGACAGTGTTGAGACCAGACACTCTTTAGGTACCATTGTAGTTTCCTCATATGCAGTCTGACATGTGGAATTAGTAGTATGCAAGATGCCATGTAACCCAAGGCCTGCAGAATTTTTCTTGCAGGGAGTTGGGTCTTTGTTGCCATCAATTTAAAATATTGAGTCAGTTGTCCTTGTTTGTCTGGCGTGAGATAAGCCATCTGGGCCGTTGTATTCAAACTGGCACCCAGAAATATTATCTCTTGTGAGGGCACTAGTTTTGACTTATTTTCATTTACTGTGTACCCTAGGCGACTTAATAACTGTTTTACAAACGCCAGATGCTTTAGAAGAATGTTCTTGCTCTCTGCTTGAATCAGGCAGTCATCCAGGTACGGATAAATTTGAATTCCTTTTTGTCTGCAAAATGCAATTACTGGTGCCAGGCACTTTGTGAAGACCCTGGGCACAGTAGATAAGCCAAAGGGCAGTGCAGAGAATTGGTAGTGCATTGAACCAGCTATGAATCTGAGGTATCTTCTGCAGTTTTGTCTGATAGGGACATGCAGGTATGCCTCCTTGAGGTCCAAAGTTACGAGCCAAGCTTTCTTGCATGGGAAGAAGCTGCTGTAGTGTCAACATTTTGAATTTTGGAACATCCAGGTAAGTGTTTAGAGAAGAAAGATCCAGAATGGGTCTCCAGGCTTTGTCCTTTCTGGGAATCAGAAAGAGTCTTGAGTAAAATCCTTGTCCTTGCTCCTATGTTGGTACCTTTTGAATAGCTCTCATGTCCATGAGTGCTGTAGTTTGTCTTTGAGCCTCTGCCCATTGATTTGGTGGCAGATTTGGCATTCCTTTTAACCTTGGCAGAGTGTGAAAGTGGAACCTGTAACCTTGAGATACAGTGTGGAGAACCCATTTGTCTTTGGTGATCATATGCCAATTGTGATAGAAAAGTGCCAGCTTTCCTCCCAAGGGGGCTGCCAAGAGAGAACTGTTTGGCAGCTGTAGTGGGAAGTCATTGGGGCTGCTTTTTATAAGGTTGGGGCCTGTCTTCCCCTTCTTTCTGGGTAGATGCACCCCATTGTCGAGGCCTATAAGGACCTTGTGGTTGACCTCTACCTCTTGGACGTCTGTATCTGCCCCTTTGAGGTCTGTCTGTAACTGGAAAGGACCAATTCTTTGTTGGCCAATTTCTGCTAAATCGAGGAGGCTGAACCTGTAAGAAATCCTTCACCGTTTGCATAGATTTTGCCTTATCCTACCTTTTCTTTAATACCTCTTCTGCCTTAACTCCAAATAACACATCCTGCTGCAAAGGTGCATCCAAAAGCTTTGCTTTAACATGATCTGGTAACGTATGTTCTTTTAACCAAGCATGTCTTCTGATGACAGATCCTGATAACTGCTGCTCTGCAGGAGGCCTCTAATGAATCAAAACCACATTGCAAAGTATGTTTTCCCACTTGTTCAGCTGCATGCAATAAATCCTGCATTTCCTTATAATTAGGAGGATCTGAGTTTGGAAGCAATTTTTGTTTCAACTGAGACATCAAATATTGCTGATATTTTAACATGTGAAACTGGCAATTTAAAGCCCTCATTGCTAAAGTTGCAGATGTATATACTTTTTCCCCCATCTGTCTAATGCTCTGGAATCTCTGTCAGAGGGGACTGGATTCTTTGCTGAAGAGGCCTTTACCCCTTTGGGGCCCTGAGAAATAGTTTCAGGGTCAGCAACAGGACTTTTATAAAGAAATTTGTGAGAGTCAGGGACTATGTAGTATCTGTCTGGCTTAACTGGGGCAGGAGGTAAAGATTCAGGATTTAAACTGGATTCAGTATACACATCATCCACAATATCTAACACTGGCGGAATAGCAAGGGGTCTGTGTTGAGGTAATTAAAGGAAATCTCTGAGCCTTTTCTTGGATTCTGAGTAATCCTGGCCATCCCAATGGAAATGCTCCACATGGTATGTAAGGTTTCCCCAAAGGAGTAGTCCTCAGGCGGAGAGGCTGAAGGAATTGATTCCTCAGCATCAGAATCCTCATAAGGGGGTAAAGAGTATCCTAGGTCTGAGGATGAATCTGAAGAGATGGATACCTGGTCGGATGAGTCATAGTCTGCATCCTGTCTAGGCCTTTTATCAGGAGAGGGATGGGACCCCCTGATCAGAGAGATTAGGTCTTCGGCCATTTTGAGCATTTGTTTCTTAGGCATGGAGGCCTGTCCTGGTGAATGTTGAATTTGTTTCTTTGATTTTAAAGGAGGTTTAGACTTAGCAGAAGATTTAATGGTTAACTGAGTAGGTCTGAAAACACCCTCTGAAGCGTCAGGTTGTTCAGCTACTCCGGATCTCTATGAAGGGTTAATCTCAGTAGGCTGAAAATCTTGTGCGTCCGAAGGCCCAGCCATCTCCACGTGGGAGTCAGAGCTGGCCTGGGGTTCTAAAGAAGCGGCCATCAGGGGCTGCGAAGGTGCCTCGCTGGAAACCGGAGAACTGGCAACTGGCCTAGAAGAGGCTTCGTCATCAGTTTTGGGCCTCAGATGCCTGTCCTTGTCTTTGCGCTTTTTATGTATTCCGGTCGTTGGTAGTTCCAACGGCATGGTGTAATTGAATTTTCTGCCAAAATAATGTCGGGCAAAGTCAAACCAACGTTTAATAGTGTGCTTGTTAAACCTAGCACAAAACCGACAACCAGTGACATTGTGGTCTGTGCTTAGGCATGGGATACAATAAGAATGGAAATCCTGTGCTTCCCACAAGAAATACAGTTATTAACTTTTACTGACATCGGTCTGAGGCAAGAAAAAGTTTCTCCAACGGAGTACTTAGCTTTGTAGAAGACTTCAGTTCTGAATTCGGAATGAAAATCTCAGGAGTCGGCCGACTGGCACTTGCGAACTGCTTTTGCTTCGGGCACCGCGTGGCAAGAAAGACTGAAGAAAATAACATCAGCTGCATCTTATATACCCTTGTCGCACTGACGTCAGGGAAGAAGCGACAGCAACCGACGCCGGACCAAGACTTTGGAACTCAGGCCGACTGAGGGACCGCCTGACGGCAGGATAACCCAAGTGTAATGACTGTAGCAGTGTAACATGATGAACATCAATCTGTTAGCATAGACTATAGAATGCAGAGAAAGTAATACGATGAAAGGAAATGTTGAGTAATACAGAAAAAACAAGATTAAACTCATGAGCTTACCCTTGTCAGCTTTCAAACCCCATATTTCATTAAGAACTTTCCAAAATATTACATTGTATCTTTTGAAAATACAGGTGATAAAGACAGATGTTCCTGATTGCTACAGCCTATGTAACAGTTTCAGAGACTCACATAATTAAAAAAAGACCTTGTATGCTTATTCTTATATTAGAAGATCTCTAAAAGATTTTCCTTTTCCAGGAGGAAATTATAGTACTGACTGATTTCAGTTTCCCAGTTTAGTCTTCATATCCAGCTGGGTTCCATAAATACAACAAACCGTTTACATGTTAGTTTGTTAGTCCAGCAGCAGTCACAGGATTGGGACGATACAGAAAATAAGTTGATAGTACTTTTGTACAGTAGAAAAAGAGTTAAAAGTGGAAAAAGAAGCTAACATGACACAGGAGTGCTCATAATGTCTATGGATATTGAAGAAGGATTTCTTACCAGATCATTATTTACTGAAGGTGTGTGCTGTAGTCATTCTGAGCTCTGTGACAGAGATATTTCTGAAGAAGTTTTAGAAGGCATAAACACTCTAGGGAATGTCCATTAACAACATCTGGACACTAACTGTGATAACTGAGTTTGACTAACAATAATGCACTTATCATTTTTTTTTTTTTGCCAAGAATATAATTTTCTTCTCCTTGATCAAGAAACAGATAACTGACAAGTTTTCAGTATGACTATGATTCTGGATATGTAAAAGGCTGGTTATTCACATCTAGCATGGGCATCAATCCTTCCATTTTATTTTTGCAAAAAAGAAAAAAAAAAATAGAGTAGTTAAGGGAAAATTTAAAAATCAAATTAGGAAGAATTTCTGATTGCTTGTCTGAAGACATTTGTTCCATGTTACATTGCACATGCTGTTACATTACAGACCTCTCTTTAGTAACAATGCATACCGGCATTTTAGTGACAGCATTGCACTTGTGGTCAGAGCTAAGCATTGCTCCTTGTTTGGTTTAAACTGTACCGACTTTGCTACAGTTTAAAAGACAAAAAGGAGGTGTGTTTGTTTCTTCTTTTTCTGTTAAGACAAAATCTGAGCACTGTCTGTGTGTGGTATAAATGGTAGCAACTGCTTGCTGCAAATGGAATAACTCATTGCTACAATTTAAAAGAAAAAAAATATAGCTTTTTTTCTCTTTTTTTTAAGATAAATGTGAGTGCTGTAGCAGTCTGTGCATGGTATAAGCTGTAGCAACTTCTTGCTATAAAATTAACAAAGCAGTTTGCTACAGTTTAAAAGAAGAAAAAAAGAAAAACATTTTTTTCTTTTTTAAAGATAAATCTGAATACTGAAGCAGTCCATGCATGGTATAAACTTTAGCAACTGCTTGCTACAAATGTATCAAAGCATTTTGCTACAGTTTAAACTTTTTTTGTATAAACACTTTAGTGCACTGTTTTCCTTATGCATAAACCGGAACAACTGCTTGGAACAGCTGAGAAAGTAGGGGTGGTCATAGCTTTCAACTTTTAGCACAAGAAATCTGGACAAAGTGAAAATAATTTGGGGGGGGGGGGATCAAAGTCCAAAAATAGGGACATTTTTAAAATATTTCTCTTATAAACCCAGAAAATTGATAGGATAACAGGCTTTGTATTAACACACATTTTTTGAAGAGTGTGAAGGGTGAAACTCAAACTTGTGTCATATACTGACCAGTACTCAATGATTTGCCAGAAAACTACAGACCAAAAATATGAGCCAAAATCTTTGCATTCTGTAAAAATCTGGACAGTTTAGAAGTATGGGAGTGGGGTTCAGAAAAAGGAGCAGATTAGCTCCTCCATTTCAGGAACAGCAGGTGCCAGTTATAAACAGATATAAAATTGTGGATTTTTTCTTTCTTTCTTTATTTTTGGCTCTTTGCTGAAGAGCTGAGGGGGCATGGGTCTGTGGTCTTGGTATGAAGATAACATTGGTCTACTACAGAGTAAGCCAAAGGCTTTTTTCATTTTTTTTTTGCTCTTCCCTTAAGGCATAGGGGCTGGGAACAGGTACCACGGTCACTAGATAGACATAGCCAGCTATGGTTCTGACTTCAAACTTCAACTTCTACAATACAAAACATAAACTCTTGATCTGGAACCAGACCTTGTGGAGCATTTAATGTGATGAATGCTTCTCTGAAACTGATCTGCAGTGTTTAACTTGCAGACATCATAGGGCATAGAATGGCATGACAATGGAAAAGTGCATTTACTCTGAAGATCAACTCATGCTAGCATCAAAAAAGACCTCATAAATTCAGTTAGTAAAAATTAAATAAGTATGACACAACAGGGTCAGTTACAATGTTTATTATTACCTGGCAAAGAAAGGGTTTGGCAAAATTGCAGATAAGTACACATTTTTTATACTGATATAGCTAACATAGCACCACCTCTATATCTAATCATGTGGACTTGGCAGAGTCTAACAATGCAACTTAATACAGGTTGAACAGTAATAAATTTAACTACAATGTTATAGATACAAACTCATATGTCTTAATATTTATTAACATTAACAATTCTAACAAGTGATCACATTAGCTGTGAGATGTCTAGCTATATGCTTTAAATGTAGAATTTGAATTTGTATATATTTATATCGGGTGTATGTTTAGTCACTGAACAAACGAAACAGTGAATGGCTAATAATCAAATGTAAATCAGCAAACATTCATTCATTGAACATTCACTTCATCAAACCTGTGAGATAGGGAAAGTAAATACTTGGCCAGCACTTCCCCATCTCACACATGGCTGTATTTCAAACCCCTTTTCCCCACTGTAGAGAGGTCTTGTAGTTGTTATATATAATTAGGGGGAGTGTGGGGTGAACTCCCCCACCTGGGTGGGTTTGAAATGCTGCAGTGTGTGAGACAAGGAAGTGTTGGTCACTTTCCCCATCTCACAGTTTCAGTGAAGTGAATGTTTGATGAATTAACGTTCATTGATTTGCATTTGATGATTAGACATTTGATGTTTAGTCCGTTCTATGGCTAAACATACACCCATTTACAATAGTTTATTTTAATTAAACTAGCTAAATCATTGTAAATGTTTGTAATAAATATAAGGCAAATACTTAAAATATCCCTTTTTACAGGCTTATTCCAAATTTACACTTTGCTGTTAAACAAAAAAATCTGAAAGAATTTGTCTCTCACAAATACTGACAGCAGAACATTTGTTTTCATCCCACTGCAATCTTTACAATTCTTCATCTGTTTGCCCTATTATCTCAGTCACTCTAATGCAGCTCTTAGTGTTTATAATCTAAATGTCACTTGATAAATTATGAGAATTTTGACAATAATCAAGTAAAAACCTTACAGTTTAAATAAAAATATTTATGTCTCCTCAACCATCATCACAAATTTATCTTTACATTGGGATGATGTTGCTTGTCTTAAAGTGGATCATTATACAGTACATTTTAATTTCTATACACATTTTACAGAACTTCAACTACGCACATTCTCCTTGCTAACTTTGCATAATATGTAAGTGTCATAAGTTGCACTACAGAAGCAGAAATCATTGCTATATGCATTTTTGCCATTAGATTTGAAGCAATTTTAGTTGGCGATAGTATATTTTATTATTCGTGATTTGTTAAAGGACAAATATACTCATGAGCCAAGATTTTCTCATCACTAATTACTCAGTACTCCATTTAAACCTAACTGCATGACATTAATCAATCATCAGGCTTTACTGGAAAGGTTCACCTTGCTGTGAGGGAAAGGTTAGTTTGCTTTTGATTTCTTGTATTGTGTATTACTTTATTGCCTTTTTCTATTTTGTATACTGTGATTTGTTTTCTTTACACTGTGTTTTACTTGGATTCTGCTTTTAACTGCATATTAAGACCACAGCTCTGTCTCTTGTGAGTCAAACAGAATTGTTCCCACCCTCCCACGCTGTTCCTGTTGTGTTCTTAAACACCACTGTCTTTCTAGTTGCCTGCCCCTTATGTTAATTTGACCATATATCTTGTTTCCTCTCTGCTCTTACTGGCTGGTGTGAGTAAACACACAATTATCATTGTGTGAAATCACTCCCCTTCAACTATTTAAATGTATTGGCCATCCTACTGTATTCTATAGTACCAGAATACAAAAGTGCCCACCCCCCTTTTCAATCTATCTTGCTCTTTTAAAAATAGTGGCTCTCCACCAAAACTTAACTTTTTAGATAGGTAAAACTTAAGTTACCCACTTTCATATCCAACTGCTTAGTGCACACTGCAGTATTTAGGATAAACCTTGTTTTCTTTTCATCTTAAACCTTTAAGCATCTATTGCAAGGCCACGAGTTTTTGGAGAGCCCACATTCTGCCTCTCAATATTCATCTTGGGATTAGTGCTTCTGTTTTCTCCTGGTGAGATAAGGAGTACAGTGACATTATTTCAGGGAGACTGCTGATCACCAGAAAGCCTAATAACTGCTTTATAGGTGACAGCTTGGAATCTGTGCTTATATTCTGATCCTGGTGAGAGTAGGAGCAGAGTGCATTGATCCCGTACTCTTTCTGGTTGGAGAGGTAGTGTCTGTGCTTAACGTACCTGATTGGTCTGTTTGCTATTCAAGGCATCTACCAGACAAAGGCTACAAGCCTACAGTCCCTTCCATCATCTGGTACAAGTCTGTGGATCACCAAACAGGCTGCTGCCTGCTTCTCTTCTTAGTATTAGTGCTAACATTTTGCTTCTGGTGAGAGAATAAGCAAAGGAGTATTGTATCCTAACAGAGTGAAAGCTATGGTGAGACCAGCATTAGTAGTAGCCATGCAGTAGCCATTCATGCGACTCCCCTCTTTTCATCATTCATGACAAGGTAATTCTTTGTTTTCAGTAAATACTGTTTGATTTCTTTTTAACGTCAGAATATCTGTCTAAATACTTCATCCTTAAATTTTCAGGATCTACGTATTAGTTGCCCCTCAAGTGTTTGGCAGTGCTCTGCACAGACTCAGACACCTTGAGTGACATTTTTCCTGCAAAAACACAATTGAAATTTCTCCAGTATCTAGTTGCACACAGGACAACTAGTTTGTAGTAACAAGGACTGTCCACATAGTTGCAAACCAGATACTTTTGACAGTGACTGATATTCTCACTCCAACAGTCTAATCAATAAAAAAGGGTTTGTGGCCATGGATATGAACTTTCCTACTGTCTCTGTTACCAGCTTGGTGGATATGGGCATCCTAAGGCAATGTAGAAATTACCATATATTAACTGACAACCAGCTAATTCTCAAACAAACTGATACGGTATGTGAGAGATGTATTTATACAATGTCACTGGAGGCAAAGCTCTCACATAAAAGTACTCCTAATGTCAATAAGGTTGTCAGCAGTACAAATGCTGCACCCACCACATACAATTCAAAGCAGACATATAGATGCACATATACCGAGGCACTTACATGTAACCTTTGTAAACCACAAAGTACACATAAAATGCCCTCAGCAACCCCAAATGCACTCTTTCAAAACAACACCCACATCAACACATAGAGCTACATCTCATGGAGCCTCTACCTCTAAGCCCGTAAGGCAAGTCACCACACAATCCAACTTTCTAGTCATTGGAGACTCCACTGTGAGACACATTGATGTCCCTTCCACCAGGCTGAGTAAGGAGAAAGTTACAGTTAGTTGCTTATCAGGGGCTAGGATCTGCCACATTACACATGCACCCAGGTCATTGGATCATAATTACCAATATGACTCAGTCATAGTCCATGTGGGAGTAAATGACCTAAGACATACCCCCCTACACTATATGAAGAGAGACATCATAGAGGTTTCAGAATATGTGTCTCAGGCTGGTATGAGCCTAGCATTGAGCAGCATTTTATGTTCTCAAAGGATGATGCCACAATATGAACAAAAGATGATTGACTTTAATAATTGGCTTAGTTTCTGGTGTTATTCTAAGGGGGTGCAATATTTGTCAGCATGGAATGAGATAGTCAACAGACCATGCTGCTTTGCCAGGGATACTCTCCCCCCTAGGCTTTCAAATATTAGCTAAAACAGTGTCTTCCCCCATAGTGCGTTTTTTACGCAATACCAAACTGAAAGTACTTCCGACATAGCAAATCAAAACAAGAAAATCTAAAGGTATTACTGCTCAATGCTAGGAGCCCAAACAAAAAACTCCACTCCCTGGAAGCTCTCTTTACCTAGAGAATGCTGATGTCTGGGCAGTCTCAGAGAAGTAGTTTAAAGCCGTGGACAGCACACCAACTATGTAGGGTTATAATGCCTTCCACAAATATAGAACAGCTACTTCACAGGCAGGGACTAAAGGTGGAGGTGTCTCTGTTTACATCAGAAATAAATATACTTCAAGGCTGGTCAATCAGGACAATGCACTTGAGCTGCTCCAAGTTCAAATCACCATAGGTAAAATCAAATACCACTTTCTTGCAAGGTATAGGTCCCCTCTATGACCCAGGAAACCCATACCATGTATTTAAACTTATTAGAAACACTTACCATCCAATCCAATACCATATTCATGGGTGACTTTAATTACCCCACTATTAACTGGGAATCCTGTACAACATCAAATATACATGCACAGAGATTCCTGGATTTTGTAAACACAAACTCCTTGGCCCAGATAGTCAATACACCAACCAGGGGTGCAACCATAGTGGATCTGGTCCTCACTAACAAGGGAGAGTGCTGCATACCTCATACTGTAATGCCTTCCCTGGTAAGGTCGACCACAAAATGATCCCCTTTGAAGTAAAAATAAAACCCGGACCCCCCCAGCTAAACCGGGAATATTCAGAAATTATTCTAAGACTAACCTCCTGCTATTAAGTGAGAACCTGGCAACATTTCAAACCCCTATAAACTCTGAGAACACTTATGCCTATGCAGAACTGTTCACAGAAACCCTATACATGCATGTTAATAGGTGCACAGAAGCAGCTGTACCCAGCAGGAAGAAGTACAGAACTAACTCAAAAAACAAGCCACCCTGGTGGAATCTCAAAATCAATTGGATGTATAACAGGAGGAAGAAAATCATGGCAAAAATTAGGAGGTGCAGCACCCAGCAGGATAAAGGCACTCTCGTTAAACTAAACAAACAACTCATAGGACAAATAAAGTCTACCAAAGCCAAATTTGAGGTAAGCTTGGCCTCCCAGGCCAAGGACAACCACAAATCATTCTTTAGCTATGACTGCAATCTCAAAGGCAATACACAATTGTGTGGGGTGTCCAACCATTTGGCTTGCCGGGGCCGCATTGAGTGAACAGAAATTGTCTCGGGGCCGCATATAAAATATATCATATAGTTAACTCTTTCGCTGCCACAGGAGACCAAAGTCGACCTCCTGGCTGTACTGTAGGTGCATTCGAACAATTAAAAAATGTAATAAATGCCTAATATTTGACTTAAAATTCTAATTCTCATTCTGATTTTAATTCTCTAATCTAACAGTTAACTCTAACATTTTAGTTAATATATAGATTTTTTTTTTTACAAATAAACAGATATTCACTACAGCACTAGCATTTCTCACTGGGAAAACCACTCCAACATTCCGTCGACATACAATGTCAACATTAGCAGTCCTACAATACTATAATCCACAAAAATAAGCCAACAAATTTGCAATAAAGTAAAGAATTCACATTACTGACTTAATAAAACAATTCTGAATAAGCTACAAGAGGGTCTCACCCAAACAAATGACTGGTGCCAGAAACATGGCCTCACGCTAAATGCCAAAAAATGCACAATCATCCCCTTTGAGGAGAGTGATGTCCCCACAATTTATCACATTAATAACAATGTTGTAAGCACGCAATCAGTCGTTAGGTGCTTGGGCACCCAGGTTGATAGAAACCTGACTTTTGACCACCACGTTGTCTCCATTGTATGGAAAGATTTTTACATGGCCCACTTCATTAGTTAGGGTATCTCATCCATGGAAAAGGAGGTCATAACATCCCTGTATTCTTCCTTTACAAGAGCAATTATTGAGCGCAACACCCCTTTTGGCACATGCTTCAGCAAAACGCCATGCCAAAAGAAAGACTACAACCATTTCTGACAAAAAAAGGTCAAAGGACTGAGTTCACTTAGTTATCCAAACAGACTAAAAAGCTTCTTGCTTTCCTCTGTCTCTCATTGGCCCCTATAAATTTCATCACTGGCTTGCTTTCCAGGCTAAGAAAGATCCTGCCTTAAGAGACTTTCTCCACCTCAGAAATACTGGTTATATTTAAAACACTCACTGCAAAGACCACAGCCTTCACTGCAACATAAACGAGCCACTTTGTATAGACAGCTTCTTGACACAAAAACTTTCAACTTCTGTAAAAAGCTCCTCTCATTATCAAACAATGTAGTTCAACAACACTACAACTGGATGGATAGCCATGAATGTACTCCTTAAGTAAGTAGCATAGCCTTCATCAAACCGGAAGGATCCGCTGGATGACTAAGATCTAATATTGGTTACTCAAGTCTACTTGTCTAAGAATAGGGCCTATTTAACTAAGAATTCCATTTGCAAAAATGTATTCAGTATACATATTAAATCTCTTTCTCTTACACACACACACACACACACACACACACACACACACACACACACACACACACAGAAAAGGAGCCCCTACTTGTAAAATAGGCAACCTCAGTAATCACATGACACATTCTCACTGATTGAAATTGTCTGGAAGTCAAAATATCTGAAAAAAAAAATCATAATAGAAATGGATTCATCCATGCAATTTCCCACCAGCAAAAGGACCATCAATAAATCAACAAACAAATGCTCATCAAAAATTAAATAAATAAGAAATCAATAAACTCTCTAAGATCATACTACATACTGGAGTAAACATATAACTTCCTCCAGTCTAAAGCCATTTGACATTCACACATTTTAATTTGTTCAGAAGTTATTCACAGACTGACCATTTACTAAGCTGTAATGCTGACCATCGCTTTTGAAAAAAACTAATTCCCACACTTTGTCAATAGCTCAAAGTGAAGAAAGGATTACTTTTTCATTTATTATGTATTTATTTAATTTTGGAAAACATCTTTAAAACTGTTAAATTGATCACACACCCAGAAACACAGAAAACATATTGTGATAAGTAAGCCACAGACTGCTGCAAGAAATCAGTCACAGCACACTATGCTTACGTCCGAACAAATGAAGCATACCTGTCAATTCCAAAAGAATTAAAGTAGCGTAATAAGAAAGTTATTTGCAAGGTTACATGGCAGTTTATATTGGAAATAAGTGGAGATCTTAAAAACGCTCTGTTTCTCATAATTATGCTGAAAAGTCTTCCAAGGTAAATACAATCTCCTGATTTAGCATGGAACCATACCTCTCAACCTTAGAGCAAGAATTCTGGACAAAGCGAAAAATAAAATTGGGACACAGGCCCAAAAATAGTTATGCATCACAGACACCATTGAAACAAGTGTAGCTGCAAACATTATACATCACGTATAATGTTTCTATCCCTTTATTGTCAGTTAAGCATTATATGGCTCATTCAATCCTGCCTTCTTTTGCAACAAAGAAAACCATACTTTGAAATGACAAATTCATTAAAAATAATAAAACACATTGGCTCCACATCCTGCAACTTCCTACCTGCAAACAACCACAGAGCTTTCACTGAAACTAGGTCTGCTTATTTCCACAGAATGACACCTCTCCCTAATTAAGTCTAATGGTATACAATCTACCAGGATCTGGACTACCTGAAATAAATTAAATTATGGCCTGTAAATTGCAAGTGCACTTTGTTTAATTAAACTACATTTCAAAGCTCACTTGCTGTATTTTTTCAGTAACATCCCAATATCCATTTCCAGGACACTTTACAAGACATTGGCAGTGGTAGACTTACCATCCTCTAGATCCCTACAGGACCACACTCATACTGCTAACATTGTCCATTAAATGTAAATATCCATCCAATGTAAATGGCAAGAAGTTATGTCTTAAAAAATCAATTTTTGGCATTCCTAGTACCCAAGTATCAGGTTTTGAAACAAAGAAACATATTCTCCACAGTTTGTAAGTTTCTGTCTTTAATAATCATCTACTATTGCAGCACTCCCAACACAAACACACACATACACACTAAAACCCCCAACATTTAAAAAATGACATTGTGCTCACCTGATTTGCCAGTGTTGATGATCCACCAAAGATATGCTTACTGTTGTCCAATCTACCACTGCTTAGAACCCACCAATGGCAAGACAGTACTAGGTGATTTTTTTGTTTGTCAAAAAAAAAACAATAAACTTTATATGCTACAGTTCCACATTAGTCAATCCATTACTGACCCATTAACCCTAGGCTGCTGTCTCATTCTTAATCCCTGGGACTGCATTACCTTGGATGACAACTTTTATTTCCTAAGCAAAAGACACAAATTGGAAGATGAGGCAAAAATCCAGACATTCTTCGAAAATCCATACAGTTGAGAGGTATGATTTTATATTCAATACAACACTCTCCCTGTCAGAAAAGCTGCAATTTAATGAAAGTGTACTTTTAATGTAGGATGCATTTGTGAGCCAACTTGTTTGTACGTTAGCCTCTTTGTGCATGCGTCTCTCTCTGTCTCTCTGTCATGCACACATAAACAAACACACACACTTCTACTTTCACGCACACAATCATTCTGCTTTCATGCATGCACTCACTCACACCATACTTACCTATTAACACAGATTAAGTGCTGTCTCTTTAAAAGGCAATGGCAGCAAATCCATAGATGAGTCCCTCTTCAGCAAGAACACACACATTGATTCTTTGGCACAAAATAATGGCGCGAACACACAGACCCTTATTTGGTGCAAAAAAATTTAAACTTTGGTGCATGCGCACACCGATGTTAGAGTTACAGGTCACGGCCATGAAAAACACAACAAAACAGTGTTTTGGGGCATGCGTACATCAATGTTGGAGTTAGAAGTAGAGGGCCGCATGGCAGAGCTCTGAGGGCCGCATGCGGCCAGTGGGCCACAGGTTGGACACATCTAGTATAGACCCTAACTTCGGTACAGTGTAACTTTGGTTAATACCAAGACAAACATTGTAACTCATAAGAGACAGTGTTTTCCTAAATATATTAATTGATAAAATAACTGCAAGGGTGAGCCAAGTTCACAGTGATAAATACAGATATTACTGATCTTTGACACTGTTGTATGGAGTCAA
Source organism: Protopterus annectens (assembly GCF_019279795.1). Lineage (NCBI taxonomy): Eukaryota > Metazoa > Chordata > Ceratodontiformes > Protopteridae > Protopterus > Protopterus annectens. Next base: position 709,000,958 of record NC_056735.1, read on the forward strand.
AAGAAAATTCAAGACCAGAAAGTACTTTTCTCAAGAGGCAGTGATATATTTATTTATTTATTTATTTTTGACATTTATTTACTGGGAAAATCCAACTGGATAATTGTATCCATTTTCAGTGGAGGCCCAGGTAGAAAAGATCCTCAAATATAAGAACAGAAAATAAATGTGCACATATGAAAACTGACATCATATTATAATATTCTGCAAATACATAGATTAATACAAATGTTAATATTCATATGATGTAAGATAATAACATATACCATCAGCAAAACAAGATAAATGCAATATAATGTAGCATTGAAACGGGTAGAAATATAATATGTGAATTAATTTATTACTCGCTGATAAAGCAAATGTCGCAGTGGAACATTCAAATGGTGGATAAGGAAGAGGAGAGGAAGGGAGGGGGCAGTGAGAAATAAGTATTCATTACAGGTGATAAGTGGAGTGGATTCGGTAGACAGGAGATATAAAGAGAAAAAGCAAGATTAAGAGGAAGGGAAATAAGAGTAAGAAAAATAAATGCAAGGAAAAGGAGAGAGAGGGTATATATTGCTGTTAGATGAGTAGGAGTTAGCCAAATGAACAGCACTTGCACAGCCAAGAGTTTGAGAAGAGTTATTTTATTTGTGGCTTAAATAAATAAGTATTACTGTGTGGAGTCTGCATGTCCTCCCCGTGGTCGAGTGGCCTCTGAAAGACATGCGTAAATGGGCGTGACTTCGCTGAAGGTTGGGCATCGGGCTGGCAACTCGGCACCATAAAAATCTACTGCCAATCATTAGCGGACCGGAGTTCTGCTGTGGCGACCCCTAACTGGGAAAAGCCGAAAAGACAAACAACAGCAACAACATGTATTGCCATGATTGGGGCGAGGATTGTATTTCAGAATTTTGCTACTAAGTGTGAGTATGTACTTTGCCTGCAGTTTTTGTAAGGCTTACAGATGTTTAGTAGATTTTTGCCAGAAGATCAAAGGTGATGATTTGTGAGGTAGTGGTGGAGAATTGTATTTATAGCTGGGCAAGAAGTGGGATTATGTGGGATTATGTATAGCTTTATGTGTTAAGAGAAGTTGGATATAATTTAGCCGTTATGATAATTCAAGCCAGTTTAGAGTCTTTACAGCAGAACAGTGATGTATTCTGTGACTTGTATTAGCTGAAAATCTAGTTCAGATTTTAGGGTGGCCTGATGGTTAGTTAAGATGGGAGAACCATATAATAAACCTGGGAGTAGATATGTAGTGGCGAGAGTGACTCTGTTGAATGTAGTAAGGAATTTTTGGCTCTGTATAGCATTCCTAATTTTTGTCAGTGTTTTTTTTTTTAACTTACTGTGTATGTGAAAGTCATATTTCAGGTTGCCATCTGTTGTAACCACCAGCAGTTTTATATGTGGTAGCACTTCAACTAGAGTCTTGTTTGTTTTTAATGGGTAAGTGATTTTTAGAAAAAATAAAAATAGTATGTATTTTGGATTAAGGAGTTGTTTGATACAAAACCAATTTTTAGTAGACTTATAGGCTTGTTTTGTAATCTTTTCTAAGTTTTCTAGATTAACAGAGTCAGATAAGGGTGAAATTATCTGCACACTGTACAAGGGATGTTTGCTGTATAGAAGTATGAAGATTGTTTATAAAGATATTAAATATAGGAGGACCAAGGATAAAGTTTTATGGTACATCTGTAATGATGGGTTCATAAGGGGAAAAGGAAGAGCTTCATTTGACTGCCTGGTAGTGTTTTGACAACTAATTATTAATCCATTGAGTAATAACTTGTGAGATACCCGTTATGGACTGTTGTAGTAGGATATTTTTGTTTTTTTTTTAATGAAGCACAGTTTTAAAATCCATAGCTTTAGTTATGTTATCTGTAAAAGTTAGGAGGACAGTTGTTGTACTATGGGCAGAGCTAAAACCACAGTCAGTATTGATTAGTAACTGCTTCTTTAAAAATGTTGGAGTAGTTGTTTATGGACACATTTTTCCAGTGTTTCTATGAGGAGGGCTAAGATGGCAATGGGTCTGAAATTAGATATTTTGGTAGAAGTGACACCTTTGTAGAGAAGGATAAGATGGCAATGGGTCTGATTAGATATTTTGGTAGAACTGACACCTTTGTAGAGAAGGATAAGATGGCAATGGGTCTGAAATTAGATATTTTGGTAGAAGTGACACCTTTGTAGAGAAGGATAAGATGGCAATGGGTCTGATTAGATATTTTGGTAGAACTGACACCTTTGTAGAGAAGGATAAGATGGCAATGGGTCTGATTAGATATTTTGGTAGAACTGACACCTTTGTAGAGAAGGATAACATGGCATTTTTTTTCCAATTTGTAGGAATACAGGATTCCTGCACTGACCTGTTTATAAAGATGGATAATGGATATACAATGGCACTAGCAGCAATTTTGAGGTATTCTGCAGGAAGGTTATCCACATAGGGTGAGCCATGTCTAAGTATGGATAATCATTTTTTATGAAGTTGGTAGTGACTGGTTTTCATGTGAAGGAAGGATATTAGTGGATGTGGGTTGACATGAGTCGGGGAGTTGGGATAGGATTTGTTGGAGAGGGCAGCTATGTTATCAATAAAGTACGAGTTAAATTTTGTTGCTGCTTGTAAGGGTGAGTTATAGAGACATGTTAGGGACATTCTTAGTTCTTGGGTATAGAAGTGTTTGATGGATGACAAGAATTTTTGGGGGTTATATCTATGGTTGTTTTGTAAATTAGAGGAGTATTGCTTCTTATTGAGGGTGACTTGTTTTTGATAAGGTTGTGATGTTCTTTAAAGCTCTGCAGGTTTTGTGGAGTTTTACATTTCTGCCAATCTTTCAATGCCTTACCTCTATTTTACATAAGACTTCTACTCTGATTAGTAACCCAAGGAGCAAAGTTAAATTTCATTCCTTATCTCTCTCTATGAAGGGGAGCAAGGCTGTTTAGGATGCTTAAAATGTTGAGCTGAACTTTTCTACTGCCTCTTTTATTCGAATACCCTAGTTAAATAAGTTCAGGGCAGATAAAAAATGATTCAAGAGTATTTTTGTATACTTGTTGATGAGTAATACATTTGATATGTAAGACAGTGATCACTGAGGGAGTCAGGAAGGTTCTTAATGAGGTGTAGTTGCAAGGATCAAAGACCAGAATCCCGTCAAGAATGGGACTAGTGTCCTGGGACTGGTTATAGCGATTAGGAGAATCGATAAGATGTTTGAAGTCATGGAGGTTGATGGTAGAAGAAGGATGTCTGAAAGTGCTCTCATTGATACTGACATAATCTAGGATGTTTCAATGGTAATGTTGTCTAAGATCCAGTAAAGGATGTCTCCAAGGGTGGATAGATTGTTTCCAGGCTGGTACAAAGCAGCTTTGGATCATTTAATTTTATGTAGGATATAAGTAGCTCTGCTTTGTTGAATTTGTGAAGAGTTTTTGTAAGATGAGAGACTTCATATGTGTTAAGGTACAGGATAGTTACCCCTCCAGCTTTTTTGTTTAACCTGTCAGCTCTAATTTTGCTGTATCATAGAGAAAGAATTTCGGAGTCTTTTATATGAGGGTTTAGCCATGTCTCAGTAAAGCCAACAATATCTGGTACATAATGAGAGATCCAGGCATGTGGTTCAGTGATTTTTATTACAAATGCTACATATATTTATAGAAATAAAGCTTAGTTGTTAGGCGTTAGTAGAGGTAACCATAAGGAATGCACATAATTAGGGGTTAGAGATAAAAGGAGGGCCTGGATTAGGGTGTATATCACCGCATGCTTTAATTGTTGATGAATGTTGGAGAGAATTAAGTAGTTTTATTATGGCACTTTTATTTTTTGCTTTGTTTTGGGGTGGTAGTGAGGTGAGGTAATGATTTTGTATTTCAAGGTAAAGAGTAGGTGAACTGCTAAATAGATGTGGAGCAATTTCTGGCGATATATTTTGAAGAGAATGTTTTTTATGGAGGCTTACGGTAGGTGAGGGAATTTGCGGTATGACAACAATTTTGTGTTTTTTGAGGACAGCAAGTAGTAGAATAAATTGGACAACTAAGCTAGTGAAGAACATATGTGTGAGGAGATGGAGAGGTAATGAAGTTATAAAATTAGAAACAAAGATACACAGGAGTTAGAGTGATGCTAGGGATAGCTAAGAGTAATAAGAGTAGTGTGGCTTGAATAGGAAGTGACAGACTTGAAGATCAAAGTCAGGAATTTGCAGTACTAAGTATGAATAAGAATGTGGTGGTAAGACAGAAAAAGGGGGTAGATGGTGTAATGTCAGGAGTAAAGAAGTATCTAATAAATTAGGTTGTTTAGGGGAGTTGATAGGTGGGTTGGGAAAAGAAGAAGGGTATTTTTAGATAGGAAAGAAAGGGAGTGTAGTAGTGCAAAGGAAAGGAAGGGTGGATATTTACTGAGCAGTCAGAGTGACTGAGTGGGAACAAAGTACTGTGGTGGATGCTGTATTAACAGAGTAGACAGTGAGTGAGTGAGTGAGTGAGTGAGTGAGTGAGTGAGTGAGTGAGTGAGTGAGTGAGTGAGTGAGTGAGTGAGGAGGAAGAGAATAATATTGTGGTGTGGTGTGGGTGAATGGTTAGAAATTGCCCTGATAAGTTACTGGGTCTTTAAACAAGTTTGTGATGTAATTAAAATGGGAGGAGAGCAGGTGGAATAAATGTGTGAATCTGAGGGGTAGATGGGGAATTGGAGGTAGGTGGGGAGTCAAACAGGTCACACACCCCGCATTAGTGAGAGACAGTCTAGGCTTGGTCAGTCCCAGTGATTCTGCACAACCAGCCTATCAAAGGTAAACAAATGACCAGAGGCAAAGTTTTGCTCTGTTTTTAAATACAAAACCTAAATGTGAAGGTACACCACTGTAAACTAGTGGTAAGGCAAACTCTGCAGCTTTCGAGCAGTACAACTGCAATGATGTATCGCTGGATGGTCAAGGATGCTTAAATATGAAAGCAGCCCACACAGGGAGAGACTACAACAGTAGAAACAGAGGTAAGCAATGTATGCCAACTGTATATTTGGGCTTTGCTGTTGCAAGCTTTTCACTTCAGTATTTTATGGGAAAAAAGTATAGAATGTTAATGCTCTTGGAATGGACACTACAAAGAGAGAAATGAAATGCAAATACTACATTCCATTTTGCACCTTTGAAAATGAGCTTAAAACAGCTTCTTCCCTGTACTTTAATTCTTCCTATTTAAGCAATTTACAAATAAAATAAGCTAAATACGTAATTAACACTAATGCAAAATACATGCAGCTAATATTATAGGAAAATATCCTTAGGGTACATGAATCTATGTTAACGTATTGATAAGCTTCAAATTCTGATCTTAGAAGAAATTATGACATCTGCAACAAAAGACATATTTGATAATTACCAGCAAGTTTCAGCTTATTATAACATTGTCATAACAATCATTGTGTGTTCAGTAACAGCAACAACAACAAAAAAAACTGTAAATGTATAGTATACAATTAACACAGGCTTAGTGACTGAATAATGAAAAAAAAAAACAAATATAACTTGCATGAATACTGGAATATTTACATCTAAACTATCAAAACAAACAAAAAATTAGAGTAACAATTACAAAAGAAAACATTGTTTCCTTCACCCCTTTATTAACCTCATTTTCACACAACCATGGTGGAAACAGCAAACACAATTACATTATAGTTTATATCTGCAATGAAAATGAAGCACCTCTCCAAAACATAGAATAAATTTAGGTTGTGTTGTACTTGCATTTAAAAAAAAGGCCTAAACCAGGCCAAAATATGCAACTTTTGATAATAACAGTAAAAAAAAAAATCTGCTCATGGAAAAGAAAAGTTAAAATTGCATAGAGTAAGCAGTCTCTGAGCCATATACAATATAGATTAAATCTAATAAGCAGCAAACATTTGGAGAAGGACCACTCATTTGGGTAAACTGAACATTAACATTACTGCATCTGACCTTATCTGATCCAATGAAAGCTCTTGCTTTTCAGAGTATTAAGAAGTATTATGTGCTAGAAATTGTTGTCAGAAGGAAACAGTTATGCTACAAAATATTTATCATGTGTGAGTATAAAGAAAATCATTTAAATAAAGGTTTAACTACTATCCTGAATGGATGTGTGTAGATGGGTAAGAGTCAGTTGGCATCACTTAAACAAGGTGAAAAGTTTGCTAGCAAGATTGTTCCTTCATTATATGGTATACAAATAACAGCTTTACAACTGATAAAATGATTTGAAAGTGTTAGCCTCTATCAGTATGTGAGAAATGGGTAGAAAACTGAGCAGGGCAGATCCTACATATTGCATATAAGAGGACGAAAAATATATGTGTAGGTTTACCCTCATGTGTGAATAAGTAGCGAGCTAGAATTGAAGAGTTGCATCAGTTTTCTCTACATAGTGATTACTCATTTGTTTATACAATGTGATACAGGGAAGCATATGTAATACAGAATGGTTTTGCAACTATGGAAATGCAGTTTGAGTTTCTGTTGCTCTATGTGAATGAAAAAGTTTTATATCAGAAAGAGAGAAATCACATTTATAGTAAGAATAACAGAACATCTGAAAGATGTTGTGATGTCCATTGATTTGACTATGTATGTTGTAAATCATGGTCTTGCTTTTATGTTCAGCTTTCAGGGGTTACAGGTGCTTAAAAATTTTATTTATTTATTTTATTTTACATTTGTTAACCGGGCTAGTCTGGCTGGATACATGTCCATTTTCAGCAGAGGCCCGAGGAGAAAAGCTCCACTATCAGAATAAGACAATACAGTTTACGAAAAACATTACTAAATTAACACTAACATAATGTAATGAGGCAAAATACAAATGAATATACAGTTATCCTGGACTAGTCTGAGTAGATGAGAAACAAAGTTCAGTTAAGGGGCTAAGGAGATAAGCTCCAGTATCAAAAATACAAAGTAAAGTTAAAAAATATCATTAGTCAAGTTGAAAAATATCATTAGTCAGTAGTCATGATAACAAATTAGGTATTAGGAAAAAGCAAGAAATCTGTTAATATAAAGTGTTAAAAGAGCAGGTTGGAATTTTAACAGGTAATTATGTAGTTAAAGATAAGGAAAAGGCAGAAAATAAGGTAGACAGAGAGTGGGAAAAGTATATTATCAGTTTGGTACAAGTATAATGGACTTAGTAATGGTTGGGAGTGTACAGTTGGAAAAGGAGAGGTGGGAAACAGGATAGTGATGAAATGCAAAGGCAGCAGGATTATAGGAGGTCAGCAAAAGGTAGCAAGAGACAGAAAAAAAAGATGGTTAGAAGGGGAGGGAGACAGAAATTTGAGAGAAAAAAAAAAGAAAGTGAGGGTCCAGTAAAGGGGGCTGATGAAGTCAGTCTAAGTTAGAACGGGAGCGGAAACATTACACAGTAGCAGACTGGAGAGAGTAATAAAAATGCTGAGCTCAGTCGGGATTGGAGCAGGGACATAGCCAGTGAATTAGTAGGTGAATTTTCATCTGTTTTTTGAAAAGGTGACATGAGCTTAGGGAGGTCAGTTCTGTGGGAAGTTTATTCCAGTAAGAACCGATAGTGTTTGCAAATAAGGAATCACCTGATTTGTTATGAGATTTCAAAGTAGTAACTAGTAGCTTGTTGGCTGATCTCAGTGTCGAGAGATTTTTATAAGGTGTGATGAGTTTATTTAGTATGGGTATATTGGAGGGTAATGTAGAATTTTAAAAGTGATGATCAGTTGTTGTAGGAGTATTAGGTTTGGGAGTTCAAGCCAGTTTAGTTTCTTTAAGTTAAGACAGTGGTGAGTTTGGAATGGAGAGCCAGTGGCAAATCTGGCTATACTGTGGTAGGCAGTATTCAGTTTCTGAAGATTAGATTTAGATATGTTGATAAAGGAAGGAGAGGCGACGTTAATGTAGAAATAAGGTGAGTTTGGGCGGGCCACTCGGGAAGTAGCAGTAAGATAGGGCTTTAGTCTGTATAGGGCACCAATCTTTTTATTGACTGTCTTGATAGTTAAATCAAAGTGATAGTCAAAATTTAGCTGATTGTCTATGGTGACGCCTAGCAGTTTAGTGCAATAGTCAGGTTTGATGACAGTGCCATTACAGGATGCTATGGAAAAGAGATTGGGGTGGATTTACAGGTTGGGGTAAAGAGTAGTAGTTTGGTTTTGGGATTTAGGAGGAGACAGATATGTTGAAACCATTTTCTGCTGCAGTGAAGACTAATTGGGTAGCAGAGTGGAGTTCTGCTGGGAAGAAGCAGAGCAGATGAGAGTGGAATCATCTGCATATTGTATACAGGTGGATGTTGGGAGAGAAGTGGGCAGGTTATTAATGAAAATAGAGAAAAGTAGGGGACCTAGGATGGATCCTTGTGGGACGCCAATAGTAATTGGGAGTTGAGAGGATAGATGGCTGTCCCAAAGGACTGCTTGTTTTCTATTAGTCAAGTATGAGTTGAACCACTGTAATGCTTGTGAATCCAGTGAGAGGGATTTTAAGGTATCGAGGAGAAGTTGATGGTTGACCATATCGAATGCTTTTGAGAGGTCCAAGAATAGTGCAGAGGAGAACAGGTTGTTATTTGGTTTTATTGATAGTGTCAGTGAAAGAGAGAAGGGCAGTAGAAGTACTGTGGTGCGGTCTAAAACCATGTTGAGAGTCTACAAGCAAGTTGTTATTCAAGAGATAATGTAGAAGTTGATGGTGAATGCAGCGTTCCATTATTTTGGATAGAGGAGATAGAAGGGCAATAGGTCGAAAATTGGACAGTTCGTTGGAGTTCCCTCCTTTATGGAGGGGAATAATATGGGATATTTTCCAGCAGGATGGGATTTTGGATTCTGTTATAGTTCTGTTTATTAAGATGGAGACTGGGTAGGCTATTTCGGTTGCAGCTAGTTGTAGATATTCAGCAGGAAGATTGTCAGCAGAAGGGGTGCAGGGTTTTAGTTTAGAAAGTAGTTTTCGTATATAGGTTGTTGAGACGGTCTCAAACTTTAGTGTGTGGGTACTGTTTAGAGTGGGGGTAATTTGGAGGGATGGGGGGGAGTCATGGTGCTTGCAAGTGAGGTGACTGTTTGAGAGAAGAAGTTGTTAAAGGTGTTGGCTATTATGTTAGGTTGGGTTTGTGCTAAACTAGCTGGGGTAGGTGTTTTGGTGTTGCCTGGATGGAGTAGTTTATTTATTCCTGACCAGAATTTTTTTGGGTTTTGGTTTTGGTTTTGTTGATATTGAAAGTGGTAGTTTTTTTTATCCAGAATGATAAGTTTCTTTGTTTTATTTCTCAGATGTTTGAAATTTTGATGGTCAATTGGGTTTTTTGTGGACCTCCATTTAGACCATAATTTATTTCTGGCTCGCATAGTTTGTTTAGTTGTAACAGAGAGCCATGGAGCTGCTTTGGAGCTGACTCTGACTAAACGGGATGGGGCATGATGGTTTAGAATTTGTAGGAAGGTATTGTTGAAATGGGCAACTGCTTCATCTATTGGGAGGTATTTTAGAGTTGACCAGTTATATTCTTTGAGTTCATTTTGAAAGGATGCTAGATTGAATTCTGTTTTATTGTATTTGGTACGATAAGTAGTTAGCTTGGGATTGTTGCATTTTGTTTAGTGATAAAGGTAAGGAGGTGGTCGCTGATATTGTCAGGAGTATTCCTGTTTTATAGGAGAGGGGATTGTTGTTGGTCAGTATCCAGTCTAGAATGGTTTGTTTGTGGGTGGATTTATGTATTCTAGTAGGGGAGTTGATGGTTTGGTGAAAGTTAAAGAGATTAAGGTGAATGGTGGGTTTGGGGGATATGCAGGAGCTCCAGTCAATATTAAAATCACCTAAGATTATGGTTTCCTGGGGAAAGGTGCAGGAAATCCAGCTTAGGATATTTTCTAGGGTATTGATGTTAAAAAGAAAGTCTTTGCTGGCAACTACACTGACAGACATTTACAACTTGATGGATTCTAGTACTGTATGTTTGATGTGAACATAGAAAACTGTCTGTGCTATGTTCTCTTTAATGCCAGTGTTGTGGCTAAGGGGAAATAGAAAACACATTTTTATGTGATGGCAATTGGGCATTTAAAATTTGCATGATTGGTTACTGCATTTTGAAAACAAGTTTAAGGGGTTTGCATTTAGTCTTTTTTTTTTAGCACCTGTATTGTCCAAAAGTGTGTATCAACTCAAGTGATTTTATTTTTAAATGATTTTATTTGTCAAGAAGAAGTTTTATTTGGCTTTATTGACTGTAATGTTTTAACCTCTTGGTGTCATAGCTCTTTATCTTTGATTAGAAAAACATCCCTCATCCTGCTTGTTTTTTTTTTTTTTCTTGTCTATGAGGGGAGCCAGACCATATACATCTTCAGACTAGCCTTCTGTTCTCTTCTGTTTGGGAATTACATTGTGAGAATCATAATGTAACCACTGTCCTGGTTATGTAATACACCTTTGAAAATTAGCTTAAAACAGCTTCTTCCCTGTACTTTAATTCTTCCTATTTAAGCAATTTACAAATAAAATAAGCTAAATATGTAATTAACACTAATGCAAAATACATGCAGTTAATATTATAGGAATATATCCTTAGGGTACATGAATCTATGTTAACATATTGATAAGCTTCAAATTCTGATCTTAGAAGAAATTATGACATCTGCAACAAAAGACATATTTGATCATTACCAGCAAGTTTCAGCTTATTATAACATTGCCATAACAATCATTGTGTGTTCAGTAACAGCAACAACAACAAAAAAAACTGTAAATGTATAGTGTACAATTAACACAGGCTTGGTGACTGAATAATGAAAAAAAAAACAAATATAGCTTGCATGAATACTGGAATATTTACATCTAAACTATCAAAACAAACAAAAAAATTAGAGTAACAATTACAAAAGAAAACGTTGTTTCCTTCACCCCTTTATTAACCTCATTTTCACACAACCATGGTGGAAACAGCAAACACAATTACATTATAGTTTATATCTGCAATGAAGATGAAGCACCTCTCCAAAACGCAGAATAAATTTAGGTTGTGTTGTACTTGCATTTAAAAAAAAAGGCCTAAACCAGGCCAAAATATGCAACTTTTGATAAGAACAGTAAAAAAAAAAATCTGCTCATGGAAAAGAAAAGTTAAAATTAAATAGAGTAAGCAGTCTCTGAGCCATATACAATATACATTAAATCTAATAAGCAGCAAACATTTGGAGAAAGACCACTCATTTGGGTAAACTGAACATTAACATTACTGCATCTGACCTTATCTGATCCAATGAAAGCTCTTGCTTTTCAGAGTATTAAGAAGTACCATGTGCTAGAAATTGTTGTCAGAAGGAAACAGTTATGCTACAAAATATTTATCATGTGTGAGTATAAAGAAAATCATTTAAATAAAGTTTTACCTACTATCCTGAATGGATGTGTGTAGATGGGTAAGAGTTAGTTGGCATCACTTAAACAAGGTGAAAAGTTTGCTAGCAAGATTGTTCCTTCATTATATGGTATACAAATAACAGCTTTACAACTGATAAAATGATATGAAAGTGTTAGCCTTTATCAGTATGTGAGAAATGGGTAGAAAACTGAGCAGGGCAGATCCTACATATTGCATATAAGAGGAGGAAAAATATATGTGTAGGTTTACCCTCATGTGTGAATAAGTAGAGAGCTAGAATTGAAGAAAGGTGCACTTATCTATAATGGATGCATCAGTTTTCTCTACATAGTGATTACTCATTTGTTTATACAATGTGATACAGGGAAGCATATGTAATACAGAATGGTTTTGCAACTATGGAATTGCAGTTTGTGTTTCTGTTGCTCTATGTGAATGAAAAAGTTTTATATCAGAAAGAGAGAAATCACATTTATAGTAAGAATAACAGAACATCTGAAAGATGTTGTGATGTCCATTGATTTGACTATGTATGTTGTAAATCATGGTCTTGCTTTTATGTTCAGCTTTTAGGGGTTACAGGTGCTTAAAAAGAAAGTCTTTGCTGGCAACTACACTGACAGACATTTACAACTTGATGGATTCTAGTACTGTAAGTTTGATGTGAACATAGAAAACTGTCTGTGCTATGTTCTCTTTAATGCCAGTGTTGTGGCTAAGGGGAAATAGAAAACACATTTTTATGTGATGGCAATCGGGCACTTAAAAATTTGCATGATTGGTTACTGCATTTTGAAAACAAGTTTAAGGGGTTTGCATTTAGTCTTTTTTTTAGCACCTGTATTGTCCAGAAGTGTGTATCAACTCAAGTGATTTTATTTTTAAATGATTTTATTTGCCATGAAGTTGTATTTGCTTTATTGACTGTAATGTTTTAACCTCTTGGTGTAATAGCTCTTTATCTTTGATTAGAAAAACATCCCTCATCCTGCCTGTTTTTTTTTTTTCTTGTCTATGAGGGGAGCCAGACCATATACATCTTCAGACTAGCCTTCTGTTATCTTCTGTTTGGGAAATACATTGTGAGAATCATAATGTAACCACTGTCCTGGTTATGTAATACTTGTTAAAGTCTGAAGATACAGTTTAAGTGGTGTAGTGCAGTTTGTATTCACAAAATGCTATTCAGGATCTATAAATCAGTGAAGGCAATGAGGAAGTGGAGTTAAAAAGAAGTTCATAATGGACACTACAAGCAACTCAAGTCCCTATGTAAAAGGATGAAGCAGACTGTACATAATCCAGATGTATATGCAATAGATTACAACTCCGGAATATATCTACGGCTTAGATGTACGCAGCATAAGCAATACTTAATATCCACTATACATTACCTTCCTGGCCCACAGGAAGTTAGCTAAAACTTCAGGATTGTATTCAGCATTGACCAGTAATGCTAACACACTAACTATATTGTTCCACATACTTTCATTTTTGATTTCAACACAAAACATTAATAATAAAAGTTATTTCTTCTGTGACAGAGCCATCTCAAGACTTCTGTCATTGGAATAGAGGAAAGAAGGAAAGAAAGCCAATCACAGATATCCCAATGGCATCCTCAAAGGAATGGTTGTCGTCTGTGTTATGAATATATGTACGTATTTATTAATTTGTCTGAATTAGCTAACAAAGAATATTCAGCAGGAAAAGCACCATATTCAATGGATTCACAGGGAGCCAGTCTCCAAGACAACAAGTACAACAATAGTAATTGCGCACGGTAATAACACCAGCAGAGTAATGTTAATTGTGTTAAAAATAAACACTAAGAAATCATGGACAGTGTCAGAAAATGACAGTCTAGCAGCTAATTCAGGTGATTAAGGTTATGAGCTCTTAATGTGCTACATCCTGTAGTACACGGTTTGATTTTTCTCATCGTTTATTTGCCTACTGTGTGACCTTGAGCAAGTTACTTAACCAGACAGTGCTTTGGGAAAATTGAAAATTTGGCTAGGCAGCTAAGTTCCTAAGAACCTATTAATTTAAGTTAACAGATAAAAGATAACATTTCTACAACATCACGACAATTAATAAATGAATAACTTAGAAAATATATCTGCAATATGCGATTTAAGTCAGTTGTCGGGTACTAGTGATATGCAGAATGATGACTATTTAGGAAGCTTATGTGGAATGGTTTAGCAAGGATCAGCATTAATCAGGTGATGCAGTTGATGGAACAGTTGCACATCCATTTGTTTTGGGTGTGTGAGGTCAGGAAGAGATTGAATACGCACCTACTGTTGGGTATTCTTATCTCAGGAGGGAGCTTGTTCCAGATTTTTCCAGTGCTGCTACAAAACAGTAAATCCCCATGTTTATTGACTATTATAGAAATATTAACCAAATGGTTTGGGGATTGTCTAAGTTTATTAAATGTAACGTTCTAGAAAATACTCTTAGTTAGTGATGGACAATTACTGTGGAAGGTGAGTTTGTGAGCTAAATGTAGTTGTGTGGATGTGGGCCTGTGGAATTGTTCTAGCCATCTAAGATTGTGTAGCAAGGGATAGGATAGAAAAGCAGCTGTAATATCACCTTATAAATAAAAATCTGTTATCACTTACACTATAAGGGTTTTGACCTAGTTTCAGCACTTAAACTATTAATCATAGCAAAAGCAAGTGTCTTTCCACTGCAGCTATTTTCTTAGGACTATCTAAAGCCTTTGATACTGTTTCTCACGCTATCCTTTTACAAATGCTGGTAAATATGGTTCTGGAACACAACACATTAGAATGATTCAAACGTTATCTGTCTTAACAGTCAACAAGCAATAAAATGCTCCCAAGCAGTTTTTACTTTTCTACTCAATAATAGAGGTGGTCCACAAAGCTCTTTAGTTGGACCAGTTATGTTCAGTGCCTTTGAAAATGATGTGTTTGCCAGGATTACTGATGCCTTAGTCCAGTACGCAGATGACTCCACTGTAATCTGCACCGCCAACTCCCTCAGTTGCTGCATTCTGTACAGCTTGACCTTAAAAGTCTAAAGGGCTTAGAAGCTAATTTTTTTAATTAAATGCAATACAACTAAGCTACTCATATTTGGTGCCAGTGAAATCTCAGCTACTTCACAAAGTAACACACCAAGTGAACAATTCTCCTATTCCAAACTTCTAGGCATACTCAGACAATACATTATCAATAGAGAAACATATTAATAGTCTAACCTCAAAAAATCACCAAAGGTTGGGTTTGTCATACCAATCCAAACCATAATTAACAGGAACAACACAAGTAACTACAGACCAAACTTTTTATTACATACAGTAAAATTGCAACATATGTTACTAATGTCCCAAAAAACTTCATCATTATAAAGCACTTCATAAGATTAAGTGGTTAGAGCTAAAATATATTTTAACATTTAATTAGTTAAAACTACACACAAACTTTTATATGACCCTAACAAATGTCCATCAATCTGTAGTTTACTTCCAAAATATATGCCGATCAGGAACCTCTTATCTTAGACCCAAACCCTCCTAGAAGCTGTTAGATTAAATAACCACTTTGTTGACTTTCTGTACTGTGTTGATATAGCCAGACTGTGAAATTCCATTCTCCCAGACATGATTCATGAAAATAAACTTAAAGTGTTTCATTACAATCTAAAAACCTACATAACTTCCACAGGGAGTGACCCTTTTACCTGAATTTCTTTTCCATCCGTCCTGTCTCCAACTCTTATCTTCCTAGTTTCTCCTTCTGTTCCTCAGCATTATTTAACCACTGTACACTCTGTATTCTTAACTTTATATTTACCTGTTAGAATATACTGTTGCAGTACTTAATTGCAACTTTCATTACTGCTATGTTCTACTTAAGTACATATGTGCATATGTATTTTGTATTTGTTTTGTATATGCATTTATCCATATGCATTTGATTTTTGTTACCTACGTTGTATAGCTATAGAGCTTTTCTCCCCATGCCTCTTCTGAAAGTGGGCTTTTAACTTGGTCAGATTATTCTTCATCTATGATTGGAAATAAATACATACATACATACATACACAAGTAAATAAATACTATGCCCCGATCTACTTGTTCCAGTTTGTTTTAAAGAGCCTTTAAGATGGGCATCAAACTAGAAATGAGGTAGAATCTTACCACATGGAATCTAGGTGTGACTGAAAGGAATAATTTAGCCCTGTAAGATTTTTTCCAGTGTGGGGTTTGTTTTTGCTGTGTGGTATTATGTATATGAAAAGTAAATTTAAGTTAGCCATTGATCTTCTTCTATGTTTATGGAGCCGTCAGCTGAAATTATTTGGAATAGGCTTTGTGAGAGTGTCTCTAGCAGCTTGATTTACTACATCCATTTGTGAAGCTCCTACCAAATATTGTTACAGCCAACTGTTGTCTAATCTTTCGACAGAACTGGTTAGTGCAGTCATTGTGCTGAAAAGGCTAGCAGTAAAATGAAATATAAAAGCAGTGAATACATTGTTGTGGAAAGGCCAAACCTCAAAACAATCAAGTTTTCCCCTGGAGGTACGGGGGGTTGTCTGTTTTGAAAAACATACTCTTAACTTTTAATTAAATGTCCTGCCATAGTGATTGAAGTCATTATTCAGATGGAAGTTTGACCTTTTTTGTATACCCAAATATGCACATAGTATCATAAAATGAAATTATCCCAGTTGCCAGCGAAAACAGTAAATATCACCAAAACTGTTCAAAATGTATTTTTTTTGTTCAAATAATTTTATTCAGAAAAAACTTTTTTTTAAAAACAATACATAGTAAATATAACAGATCAAATAAAAGTGAATTGAATGAACTATTTACAGAATATACAATGGCTTCAGGTCAGACAAAGTCAAAAGGAATACAATCATAGATACACAGACAAATAATAAAGGTTATTGTACAAGCATTAACAAATTATAACTTGCATTCTTGCTTCCTCTTTTCTTATGAAGATAAAATTGTGTCCATTTTGAGTGTCTTTAATAGGGAGAGAACTTTCTCCCAAGGATTGTTAGTCCATTTCTTTGGAGATATCCTCATTTCCTTGACTTTAATTTCCAACAGTGTTACTTCTTTCAATAGAGTGAGAAAATCATCAATTGTTGGGATAATAGAGGAGTTCCATTTCCTAGTGATGCATTTTTTGAGATAGCCATTATAGTCCAAAGAAGATAAAGTTCCTTCTTTTTCATAGTAATGGTTTCAATTTTTATTCAGAAGAATTAATGACTTTGACAAAATGAAAGAGTCAGTGAAAATGGCTTGCAGAAATTCACCAATATCCTCCCAAAATGTTTTAATATGAATACAGTCATAAATAATATGTGACCAATCAGCATTACATTTTAGATTACATCTCCAGCATATTGCCTCATTAGTATTTTTAAATCTAGCTATTTTATTAGGGATGTAAAAGGCTCTGTGCAAGAATTTCCATGCAAAGATTCTCCAACTTTGCATATTTGAAGTTAACTTAATAGAATATAGTATGTTTATTTTTGATTCCTTAGATAACAACAATGAACAATCTTTATTGATAAAATTCCAAAATTTCTGGTTAGAATTTGTTTTGTAACTAATAATAATTTATATAACTTTGAAGTTAAATTTGTCCAATTAAAGTCTGTATAATACTTCATATCGATAAAATATAAATTTAGGTATGGAGTTAAATGAAGAATTTTCTATTGTTCTACACATATTTTGCACATATGGTACCAGACTATTAAGAACTAACCAGTCACTACTTGATAGATTGAATGTATTAATTACCTGATTGACATTCATGACTGTTAGATTTTCTATACATTGATATCAACATGAGAAATTATTTCCTTTCCATGAGTTGAGTATTTATGGAAATGCTATTAACAAAGTTTTTTTTGTAATATTAAAAGGAGTTAATAACGGAAACCATAATTTAAATTCAATATTATTGTTTTTGAAGTTCCATAAAGTGTTATAAATGTAATTTATATAATTTAGGTTAGTAGGCTTGGTGAAATTGTATTGTAAGTTGATACAGACGATATTCCAGAGTACATTATTCTGTCCAAGCAGTTGTATATTTTTTGCTAATTTATTTTCTTCCTGAAAAATAGCAGTATGTAATGTTTTCCAAGTGGAAGAACTTTTTGGATATATCCAATTTATAACTGTTTTAAGAATAGATGCGTTAATATAAGATTATAAATCAGGAAAGTTTATGCCCCCCATTTCCAAGGGTCTAATATGGTTTAGGAAAGCAATCCTATATTTTTGGGATACCAAAGGAATCTTAAAAAGATTCTGTTTAATTCTTTTAAAACTTTTTTACTAGGCATAATAGGTATTGCTAAAGCAATATAGTTTACCTTTGGGAGAAGTACCATCTTTATTAACTGCAATCTGTCTTCATATGTTCAAAACAATTTATTCCATTTCACTATTAATGATTTAAGCGTACCCAGAATATTATTATGATTTGTAGATAGAGTTAATTCTAATGTTTCACATAAAACAATTCCTAAGTAATCTAGAGAAGAAACATGTTGCCCAACAATTGGATTTATGTTAGAAATTGAATTATTTTTATTATTTAATAAAGTGTTTCGATTTGGAAGCATTAATCTTTAAACCTGTGATGTGATAAAATTTTTCAGCTAATAAATTTAGTTCACATAGTGACTGTTCTGAATTTAATAAAGTGAGTAGAACATCATCAGCAAAGAGCATAATTTTGGAATTAATTTGATTATTAATTTCAATACCTTTAATTTTAGGGTTAAGACGAATAGTGGAAGAAAAAAGTTCAGCTGCTAATGCAAACAGCAGTGGTGACATAGGGCATCCTTGTTTAGTACCCTTAGTAATTTTAATTGCATCTGATGTGAAAGGGCCTCATTTTACATAAGCTAGATTATCCTTATAAATGTTTTTTATTAAATTAATGAATCTTGAGGGGAAATTATAAATTTGTAGTGTTTTGCAAAGATAATCCCAATTTAGTGATTCAAATGCTTTTTCAATGTCTAATCTTACTATTAAAGCTTCAGCTTTGTCTCTATTTAAGAGATCTATAATGGTTAAAATTCTTTGTATGTTGTCTTGAGTGTGTCTATTGTGAATAAACCCCATTTGATCCTCATTAATGACTTGAGTTAGAGATTTTTTAATCCTGTTAACCAGAATAGACATAAAAAATTTATAATCATTATTTAGAAGTGAAATACGCCCGTATGAACTACATAAGTTGGGATTTTTATTTTCTTTTAAAATAGGCGTAATCAATGTGATCTCCATGAAGGTGGAATAATGCCTTGTAGATAAATTTCGTTTAATAACCTCTGAAGTACTGTTATGACTGATGATAGAAATAATTTATACATTTCTATAATGATTCCATTTATGCCTGGAGGTTTGTTATTTTTGCCTGCCTTAATTTTATCTTTAATTTCTTTAAATGTTATTTGTTTCTGAATATTTATGTTTAAACTCTCTGGTATTTTATTTACATTTGTATAATCTAGTCCTATATCTATTTTGCTATGAGGAGAATCATTGATATTATAATGCTTTGTGAAATGGAATTTGAAGGCATCTAATATATCACCTTTATCTGATACATTTTTCTTGTTTTCCCCTTCATGAATTATATTTGTAATATTATTTGCATTGCAATGCCTTTTTAATCTCATTGCTAGGCTATGCATATATTTTGGTGAAACAGCGTATGAATTTAATTTTAATTTTTCCAGTGCCAGATTGGTTTTATGCATTATAATGTCATTGTATTTTTTATTCAATTCTCCAATTTCTTTTTTTTTTCAATCAGGTTCTCCACATCCTTGAGGTTAATTTCTATAATGTGTTTTTGAATATTAACTAATTCAGACTCCCATTCTTTTACTTTATTGTTACACCAGGAAATGATTTTACCGTAAAGGTATGCTTTTAGTGAATCCCATAAAATAACTACATTTATGTCACCAGTATTATTCACATCTAAATAATATTTTATTTCCAAATCTAACCAAGTCTTAAACTCATTTAATTTAGTAAAATATGCAGGAATTCTTTTAGTAAGTGTTAGTTTCTTAAAGTTCATTTGAATTCTAAGAGTAAGTGAATTGTGATCAGATATGGGGCAGGGAATTATGGAAGAATGTGATACATATAATTTATCAGGTCTTGTTTGGGTATTGAATCTATAATCACTATGAGAAAATTGTAATGAACTTTCATTTTTAAGACAAAAGGAATCTAATAACTTCATGTTATCTAACCATTTCTTAAGAGTTCTTCCTGTAGATGTTAAATGAAATGGCCGTCTACTTGTAGTCTCCTGACTATCTAAGATACAATTAAAATCCCCTCCTACAATTAGACTACCTTTTGAAATCTTATTAATAAGTTCTATGTGCTTCTTAATTGTTCCTACTCCTATACCTGGAAACCAATAAAGATTCACCAATGTCCAAATTCTATTACTATATCTTATTATTACTATCGATAAAAGGCCATCTTTGTCTTCATAATTATATATTACTTGAGGATTAGTCACACTTTTCCTCCACAATGTTAATACTCCTCTGTTTTTTTTACTGTATGAAGAGCTAGAGAGGTTTAAGAAATCATTTGGATTCCAAATGAAATTATCATTAGCTTTAAAGTTAGTTTCTTGTAGAAATATTAATTGTGCTTTGTTTACTTTTAGATATTTAAGTAGGCTAGATCTTTTCCTTGGAACATTTAAACCATTCACATTTAGTGAGAGAAGTTCTGTACTCATCCAGTTAATTTATTTATTGAAGAGTTCTGATAGGAAACAATAGAAAGTTATTTTGTTACTTATTTGCTCCATATCTTCCATACATATATTAATAATGTAGTAAACCCTCTTATTTCCTTTTGAGTTGTATAATATGTATACTAGAAGAGGCCAAAAGGTAAGACTAACAGGAGTATGATAGTTAATTTTATACACATGTATAGACAAATATTTAAAATTATCTTTTAACAAACATGGAATGAATATCATTCCTAATCTGAAAGAACTAAAATGTTCAGTCAGATTAACCCTCATTACTAACAGTAAATCAAATAACAATGAGAAGTTAGAGGCTCCATTATATGTTATTCTGGAGATAATAAATAATCGACTCCATCATATACTTCTAGTTTGATCCATGCACATAAGTATGCATTTATTATAAAATTAACTTAATACAAAATGTAGGCAATAACTGGAACAAATTTACTTTATGCATAGTAAATCAAATATGTATTTCAATCAAAATCAAATATTCTTAAAATGTAGGTAAAAATTTCAAGAGATATTTAATACACCAGTTACATTTCAACTTTCATGAGTTTCTGTAAAGTGACTCAATCATTTAGTTGTTGTTGTGTCTTTCAGCTTTTCCCAGTTAGGAGTCGCCACAGTGGAACTCCAGTCCATTAATGATTGGCAGTAGATTTTTATGTGCCGTGTTGCCGGCCCTGACACACAACCTTCAATGAAGGTACGCCCACTCATGCATGTCTCCACACAGAAGACACTCTAGCTGAGAATCGAACAGGACAACGTCTTACTGTGAGGCGACAACGCTACCGCAGCACCACCACTGCAGTTGACTCATTCATTTAGTAATTATCTTATATAATATACTATGACCAACATTGTAAGGCTTAGCTACAATAGTATCAACAATCAATCTAGTGAGCCATTGTAAATCCACAAACCACCTTTTCTCTGATGCATTGGTTGAAGAATTCAAATTGTATTGTTCTAGACATGTAGTATTTCAATACATATAGAAATACTGCTCCAAACAGTACTATACATAGAAATTTAATGTAAGAGAGCTCAATATCGTATTTGTACATTACTCCAAACTTCAGTAAAGAGCTCCTTTGCTACTCTTGATGTAGAGCATTAAAATAGAGTAGATCATAAGTGATTGTTCACAGTTATACCTCAATATTAAACACACAATACCATTCTAGGCATTATAAATTTAATTGAACAGCTACCATAAATGCTAAATAAATGATACCAAATCTTAAAAACAAAGGTAAGATAATCAATCTGTTAGGTTTTTGAAATAATAACTTCACAACCCTGAGCCTTTTTAGCAGTAAATTCCTTTTGAATGCATTTAATGATTAGAATGATTACCTAGATGAATGAGAATGCACAAATTGCTCTTTGTTTGTATTCTGTCCCTACTATATCAAGTGAGAAGTAGTGTTACAGATATGGAGTTTCCGGTAATATATACCTTCATAAAAATCAGGTATCAGATAAGACCTCACACTTTCTTTTCCTCTTCTTATTATGAAGTCAATTCCCAATTTTAAACTATCTTCTCTCAAAACCACCACAAAATATGCAATATACAGGTGCCTTAGAGTCTTGTTATTATTTATTCATTCAATAAAGAATGCAAGTTCATGAATAATTTGAAAAAACAAAGGTAGTAAAATGAGTCAACTGAAGAATGCATCAACTACTCTCTCTATGTTTTAATGGTTCCATATGTATATATCTTGTCTTTATATTTCATTTACCTCCCTTTTTTCTCAAATCTTGAGCAATGTTTAACAATCACTTTTCCCTTCTTTTTTCATGTGTCAGTAGAGACCTGTACACAATCTTTCATGTTAACAGCTTTCAAGAGTAGAATTAGAATGAATTTATACAAGTATCAATTTATTACTGTAAGTGCATGTCAACTAATATATTGCATGTATTGTCACCTCAAATCTTGAGCAATGTTTAACAATCACTTTTCCCTTCTTTTTTCATGTGTCAGTAGAGACCTGTACACAATCTTTCATGTTAACAGCTTTCAAGAGTAGAATTAGAATGAATTTATACAAGTATCAATTTATTACTGTAAGTGCATGTCAACTAATATATTGCATGTATTGTCACCTGTTTAAAGTTCTACTAATCCAGGAATTTCAGGCCTCGTCAGCATATATTCAGTGATCTTGCAGAATATGTTCTATTAGTGTACTTTTCCCATTATTACAGTTGCAAGACCAGAACTCACTTCCTTGTGTCCCATACTATAATGCTAATATGAAACTTTAAATAATGAACCATCTAACTTGCATCTATTGAATATAAACATTATGCAACTTACATATTCCTGCAGCTCATCCGTAAGTAGTTTACCTGCTATTTTCACTAGACAAACACTCCACATTTTGTCCATCTTTAAATAATTGTAAATGTGGTTCAGAATCAGTGTAAACTGATATTAGTACTAATTTCAACCATCATTGTTCTTAGCCTTCTTTATTTGGATGAGCCCTGTCCACAAATATACCATTATAGGTATAAACTTTATGGGTGTACCTAAAATTATTCTTATAACATCAGTGCAGTATAGAAATAAATAAATCAGGGACAACCTTTGCATAGATAAATGAACATGCACAAATTGCTCTTTGTTTGTGTTCTGTCACTACTATATCAAATGAGAAGCAGTGTTACAGGTATGGAGTTTGCGATAATATATAGCTTTGTAAAGATCAAGTATCAAATAAGACCTTATACTTTCTCTTCCTCTTCTAATTGTGAAGTCAGTATCACACTACTCCTCCCTTTAAAAATGGATCTCTCATGCTTGTTGTTTGTGAACGCCACGTTTGTTTGCCGATTGTTGTTTTTTGAAAAGAAAGCATGAGCCCATATCACACTGTACAATTGCTATACATTAGTATTGTTTTTGAGTTAATTGTCCCTAGAGTGTTTGTAGTAGGAACTTGCGTGGTCAATGGGGCATGTGTAATTCAATTTGTGTGCTCTAGGGCCACTTGCGAGTTAATATGTTCTGCAAACCTGGGTGTCTCACTGCTGTATCCATTTAAGAAACTGTATTTGCTGCCATTTTTACTGTGTTACATGCTCTCCAAAATGCCTCCCATGTAGAAAAACAACCACGACCATGACAAAACATCATTTGATGTCTGCACTTGTACCCCTGCTCCTCCACTGATACACTGCCCATAGTCCTCTCTATACTTGCTATCTGTGACAAACACCCAGCCCTGAGTTTGTTAGTCAGGGATAATTCAATTCAAGAATATTTTCTTTCTACCCAGATGCATATCTTAAAGAATGCGGTTTTTACAATAATAATCCGGTGTAATGTCCCCTGCTAACACATTTTTCTTTTGCGGTTTCTTAAGATGTAATGTTGGCTTTCTAGAGAGGATTTGACCTGTACCAGCGGAAGCTGAAGTGTGTAAGTTTGCTTTGCTGAATTTATGAGGCTTGTATATCTTTTGGGAAGAGGTAAGGTAGTCAAACACATGTCTCAAAACTTTTAAGCTTATGTATCTTGAGCATTGGGACTTATACCCCCCAACACAATGACTGGCAATAGCTATATCATAATAAGCTCTTCGAACCCACAATGACAGTTTTCTCAAATTAGGAGGCTCTGCCTTTGGCCTGATTGTGTACAATAACCTTTCCTTCTGAAGACATACTGCATGAGCACAGAAACCATTACATATGATGATGTTACAAAGAATATGGCCGCTGTTCTAATCTGTAATAAAACTATCCCCACAGTTTCATACCAGTATCTATATACTTTATGCTGCAGTCATCTATTAAGTGAAAAGAACTTATAGAGATAGATGTTTATTCTATATTTACAGCCTTTCTTGTTAGCAGTGTGTGTTGTCCTAGGCTGTGTAGGTACAGTGCTTTGGGTCATCTTTGAAATTGAATACCTGGTGTCATGTATATTGTTTAAAATGTGTAAAATCAAATCCTTTTTACAGAACATCTGTTAACTAGCCAGCCACACAAACACACACACAGTAGCTCACATGCACCATTCCCAAGTGTAATCAAAAGATCCACTCAACTGCACAACTAGCCTAGAATGGGAAAACCCACCCATTAGACCGTAAATGGCTGGGGAACAATGAAGAGAGCCCCGCACTGAGCTGCCACCACACACCAGCACAGAGACACAGTTATCGAATACGGGAGAGCTGGCAGGAAACCAAATATGTTCTAACGGATGACAGATTGTTTCTCCACAGCATTCTTGGAATGCTCCTTAATGTCAGCAATAAAAAAAAGAACTGATCTGTACAGACATTATTGGGTGTTTTGGGAATAGTTTTTGCTCATAACTAGAGGATTTTACATTCTTCGTCTGTGGGGAGCAAGAATATCTTTTCAAAAACCTATGCAAGTCATCATTGGCAACAAGACACATACGCTTCATATAAGCATTAACAACAACGTTCCATGCCAACTCCGACCTAAGCAAAGACAAAGCAGGCTACTTTTAATATCCCTCCACTTTATACAATGGTGTTCGATAAGGAGACAAAATGAGATTCTAATTAGTGTAACGCTTAGCAATTCAAGACATTTTAACTCCTCAAACAAAAAATTAAAAAAAAAAAAAAAAGGAGGAGAAACATCCAAATAAACATTTAAATGTATCGGAAATAAATTCTATGTGATTAAACTAACTAGAAGGGCAAAGTGATATTTATTTAATGTGCAGGGTTTATAGTTAGAAGTTAAATGTCAAAAGGGCTCTCTACATTCATGACAGTTCACAAATGCACTGACAGGCTCGCATAAAGGGAACTGAAGATTTCCCTGCAAGTCTCGTGCATTTAAAAAGCTTCACTTCTTCGTTTTAAAAATAAACGTTCAACTGAAGTCATGAACTTCTTGGCTATATTAAGCTCCAGTGAATATGCAAAGACTTTGTATAAATTAATCATAAAACCATATCAATGACTGAAATTAGTCATAAAATGCAACTAAACCCCACCCATTAACTAGCGACTAATATTAAGAAAATTAAATTAACTAAAGCATAGCTGTTATTGTACTAAAAAGTACAATGTATATTTAGCATTTCCTACTCAGCAAATCATTTCTTTTCCCCTATAAAATACTGTCATGAACAAAAATAGACTAACAGAGTCAATTAAATTATTGATGTAATATGTTACTTATGAACTAAACTTTGACTCTAAAGTATGCAATAGGTGTATTATAAGTTTGTAAAATAGAATTTATAACATGTTTAAAGAAATAACAAACAATATTAAATTGTTACCTTTAGCATATAGTTTTAGTTTTAGTTGATACTTTGAGAGAGGTAGTGGAAGGGATACTTTTTGAGTCAGTTCTTTGCTTCTTTTTTTTTACATCAATCCAATTATTTTTTTTCCGGAGATCTTTTCAGTGATGTAGTTAAAGCCCAGTCCATTTCCTCTGGGACTGTAACTATATTATTGTTTTTGACAAAGGTTACTGCTTCTTCAAGTCATTAAAAGTTTTTATTTCATTTGAAGTAAAAATTCTTATTTTTGCAGGGTATGCCAGTTGTGCCTTTATTTTATTAAGTTTAAGTAATTTTACAAGTGGCCAGGCTTTCTTTCTCATTTCCAAAACTCTAGAGGAAATTCATTGTCAAATCTAATTATATTTTGCTTGTATTTCAGTGGGGATATTCTCCAAGCACATTTAAGGACAAGTTCTTTATCAAGATAAGAGAGAAATTTAACCACTACTGACCTGGGAGTGGATGATGGTGATAAAGGAATAGGTTTCCCAATGGCTCTATGAGCTCTTTCTATACCATAAGAGAATCCTTCTTTTAGATCTAGGATTTCAGGTAACCATGAATTAAGAAAGGAAATAATATCATCTCCTTCAGATTTTTCTGGTAAACCAAAAATTCTCACATTAGTCCTCCTTTCTCTATTTTCCATGTCATCCAACTTTTTGATAAGCCATTTATTTTGCTGCTGAAGGACATCTCCATGGATTTTTTCCTCTTTGAGCCTTACATCTATATCAGATAAAGACTCTTCAATGCTTAATATTTTAGTTTGATGCTGTTGAAGTAACTCTTTAAAGGATTCAATTTGTTTATGACAGCTTTCTCTCAAGTTTTCTAAGTTGTTATTGAAGCTGTCCATTTTAATAGATAGTTCTTGTAAAGTAGAAGACATCAACTGAATTTCTTTCTTCAAAGTAAATTCTGCATGTGAGTTCTTTGAGCTACTCATCTTCAGAGAGCAGTTTTAATCTCCAGATATTTCTGACAGGAAATTTTTGAAGAATATATTCCAAACTTGATATAATGATAGCATAAATGTTAAAGAACAATAGTTAACTGTTTTTTTTCTGTAAAAATAATGATTATTTCCTGTTATTTGAAGTATTTTTGAGGAGCTCTAAAAAAGTGCTGTTTCAGAGTGCCATACAGGCTCCGCCTCCTCAAAATGTATTTTTATGTGTGTGCAACAGTTCTTTGTGAAGCCAAACAATAAAGAAAGTGATTGGTTTAAGCTCTAGTTATGGTGCATGTTTGTAGTACTAATAAAATTAAAACATATACTTAATTGTGGCAATAATAGCACTTTGAAATATTAATCTGTGATACAATTAGGATAAAAATGAATGAAAGTTTAACAAGTAAAATACAATATGAAGACTGCAATATATCTAAAAGCTATTGTGCAATACTGATTGTGTATTGCCAAGATTCAGCTTAATTTATTTAATTGCTTGAGTCCAAGCATTGTACAAATAAAAATACATGTAATAATGAAGATTATCACCATAAAACATCAAATAAAACAAACAAAATGAATAAAGGAGTATAGTAGATAAACTGACAGTATACATACAAGAACATTAGTTTACAAAATAATTATAGAATTAACCAAAATAGTCAAATCTGTGGAAACTATACTAAATATGCTTTCACTGAATGTTTAAAGCCACCTTGCATTGAATACTTTGTCAACCAGCACTTTGTAACTTCCAAAAATATGTACATGTTCTTTGTGTTTCACTGTTGCAGTCATTACATTTGGGTAATCTGCTGGCAGGTTGCCCTCACTCAGCCTGAATATCAAAGTCTTGGGTCCTGCGTCGGTTGCTGTCTCCTCTTCCATGACGTCAGGTCATCAGGGGTATAAAACAGGTAGCCGATGCCATTTTCTTTAGTCTTTCTTGCCGCGCAGTGCCCAAAGCAGAAGCAGTTCGCAAGTGCCGGTCGGCCGACTCCTGAAATTTTTGAATTCGAGTTTCAGAACCGAAGTCTTCAATTAAAGCTAAGTACCCCATTGGGGAAACTTTTTCTTGCTCCATATCAGTCAGTAAAAGTTAATAATTGCATTATATGTGGGAAGCAAATACCTCATAAGGATTTTCATTTGTACTGTATTTCTTGCCTAGGCCCAGATCATAACGTGCCTTGCTGTCGGTTTTGTGCTAGATTTAACCAATGCACTATTAAGCATCTGTATATCTTTGCTTCAAAATATTTTGGAAACAGATTTAACTACCTTGAAATGTCGTTGGATAGCAATCTGACTACCGGAATGCACAAAAAACACAAAGAAAAGGACAGAGACAGACCGTCGAGGTCCAAAACCGATGACGAAGCTTCTCCTAAGCCAGTCGCCGGTTCGCCAGTACTCAGTGAGGTGCTTTCACAGCCCCTGATATCCGCTACTTTTGAGTCGAAGGCCTCTACTGAGACCCATGTGGAGTCCAGCACGCCGCGAGATTCTCAAAGTATTGTACCCGTGGATGTCTCTCCCTCGGATGGGTCAGGAGCCGCTGAGCAGGCACCGGCTTCTGAGGGTGTCTTCAGGCCTCAGCATTTCTATATAAAACAACGCCAGCTTCAAAAACAAAGACAAAAGCAACTTCTAAGGCTAAAAAATCGACGCATGAGCCACGTGCTCAGGCCTCTATGTCCAAAAAGCAGATGATCAAAATGACTGAAGACTTAATTACCTTGATCAGGGGCTCCCAATCCCCCCTCCCCTGATAAGAGGCCTAGGCAAGACACTGATTATGAATCTTCAGATCAGGTTTCTATTTCTTCTGATTCCTCGTCTGATTAGGAATTTTCTATACCACCCTGTGAGGATTCAAATGCAGAGGAATCCATCCCATCTGCATCTCCTCCTGAAGATTATTCCTTTGGAGAAACTTTGCATACTTTGAGGGAACATTTTCATTGGGAGAGTCAAGATTTCTCAGAATCAAAAAAGAGGCTTAGGAATTTCCTTCTTCTCCCTCAGCATAGGCCTTTGGCCATACCTACTGTATTAGACATTGTTGATAATGTGTTTTCGGAATCAAGCATGACTCCAGATTCCTTACCTCTGGCTCCTAGCAAGCTAGACAAATATTACAGGGTTCCTGACTCACACAAATCTTTATTCAAAAACCCTGCTGCTGACCCTGAAACTATCTCACAGGGTCCGAAAGGTGTAAAGGCCTCAACAGCTAAGAATCCTACCCCCTCTGATAGAGATTCCAGGGTGCTGGATAGATGGGGAAAGAAGGTTTATACATCTGCAACCTTGGAAATTAGGGCCTTAAACCAACAGTTTCATATGCTTAAATATCAACAGCTTGTTATGGGATTATTGAAACAGAAAATTATGTTGATTTCTGAATGTGTAGAAAATAAAGAATTACAGGAATTATTGCATGCAGCAGAACAGTTTGGAAAGCATACTTTTCAATGTGGTTTTGATTTCTTGGAAGCCTCCTACAGGGCCACAGTTACTGGATCTGTGATTAGAAAGCATGACTGGCTCAAGGAGCAAAATTTTCCTGATCATGTTAAAGCTAAATTGCTGGATGCACCTTTACAGCATGATACTCTGTTTGGTAATAAGGCAGAAGAGATTTTAAAGAAAATGGAAGACAAAGCTAAGACTATGCATTTTTTTAAAGACTTTTTACAAGTGCAGCCACCAAGATTCAGTAGACACTGGCCTACAAAAAATTGGTCCTTTCCTGTGTCCGACAGAGCTTCACGGGGCAAATCCAGGTGCTCAAAGGGCTCTAGATACCAATCACAGAATTCTTACAGGTCAAAGCAATGGGGTGCCTCTACCTCCAAATCTGGAGAAAATAAAGCACAACCCTACAGTAAACAGTCTCAATGACTTCCCTCTGCCTTCACCAAGCACTTATCTTTTGGCAGCCTCCTTAGGGGGAAAACTAGCACTTCATGCTCAAAATTGGAAGTTAATAACCCAGGACAAGTGGGTATTAAACATAGTATCCCAGGGATACAGATTTCATTTCCATAGCTTGCCAATTCCAAACGGTTTGCCAGATCTGCCACAAAATCAATGGGCAGAGGCACAGAAACAAGTTACATCCCTCATGGATATGTGGGCTATTCAGCCAGTACCAGAACAGGAAAAAGGACAAAGGTTTTACTCAAGACTGTTCTTGGTACCCAGAAAAGACAATGCCTGGTTCCCAATACTGGATTTATCGATTTTGAACACATTCTTGGACATACCAAAATTCAAAATGCTAACTTTGCAGCAGCTTCTGCCCATGCTGGGCAAGAACACTTGGCTAGTGACTCTAGACTTAAAAGAGGCATACCTGCATTTCCCAATATACGAATCGTGCAGAAGATACCTCCGCTTCAAGGCTGGTTTTATGCATTACCAATTCTCTGCACTGCCCTTAGGCTTATCTTCTGCGCCCAGGGTTTTACAAAGTGCCTGGCACCAGTAATTGCATTTTGCAGACAAAGAAGTATACAAATCTATCCTTACTTGGACGACTGTCTCATTCAAGCAGAAAACAAGGACATTCTTCTTCAACATCTGGCATTTGTGAAAAGGCTTCTAACATGCCTAGGGTACACAATAAACAAAAGAAATCACAACTGGTACCCTCTCAAAAGATTACATTCCTGGGTGCAAGCTTGAATACAACTGTCCAGATGGCTTTCCTTACACCAGACAAACAAAGGCAACTGACTATTTACTTCAAACAGATGGCAACAAAAACCCAGTTATCTGCAAGACAAATTCTGCAGGCTTTGGGGTTCATGACATCCTGCAGTCAACTGATTCCATATGCAAGACTGCATATGAGGAAACTACATTGGTACCTAAAAGGTTTATGGAGTCAACATTGTCACAGTCTGGAAACAATGATTCCTCTCATTCCCGGCCTACAACAGGAGTTTCTTTGGTGGGCAGAGACATGTCACCAGAACATGGGACGGTCTTTCACTCTACCCCCTGCCAACCAAACCCTAACTACAGATGCATCAGACTATGCTTGGGGGGCCCACCTGGCGGGGAGATGCATTCAGGGCATATGGAGCCCAAAACAAATGCATCTGCATATCAACCAGAAAGAGATGTTAGCTGTCCAGAATGCCCTGACAGCCTTCAAGGACTTACTTCATCCAGGACAACTACTGATAAAGACGGACAACACCACAGTTATGTGGTACATAAACAAGCAGGGGGGCACACATTCCTACCCCCTTTGCAGACTAGCCATGGCATTGTGGGACACAGCCTTGACTTACCAAGTACATCTTCAAGCTCAATTCCTGCCAGGAAAACAAAATACTCTGGCAGATGACCTAAGCAGAAACCTTATGGACCTCATGAGTGGAAACTGGATCCACAAGTCTTCAGCATGATAACAAAGAAATGGGGAAGCCCGGACATAGATCTATTTGCCTCTCCCCAGAATTATCAACTGGACAAATTCTGCACAAGGACTCATCACAGACAAGCATGGAAAGTGGATGCCCTATCCTTCAGTTGGAAAAACCTATCAGTCTACGCCTTTCCTCCTCTGCCTCTTCTTCCCAAGGTCCTACTAAAGGTCAGACAGGAAAAAACAAAAATGATTCTAATTGCCCCGGGATGGCCTCGCCAGCACTGGTACTCAATCCTAAGGAATATGTCTCAACTCCCTCCTTGGTACTTGCCTCAAATACCTCATCTACCTTCTCAGCAGAACAATCAAATCCTCCACAATCAGCTCCAAACTCTGAACCTGGTGGCATGGCTGATCATGTAGTTATTCAAATAACACCTCTCAGTAAATCTGTGATGAATGTCATTTTGGAAGCCAGAAGGCCTAGTACTAGAAAATCTTATGCTGATAAATGGAAGAGATTCTGTGCTTGGAACCAAGCACAAGGAACTGACACACCAAAACCAAATATTCCTCAGAGTTTACAATACTTGACTGAGATGCTTGACAAAGGTCTATCTTTTTCATCAATAAAAATCCATGCCTCTGCCATCTCGGCTCATTACAACACAGAGCCGCCGATCTTTTCTCATCCTTTGCTAAAACAGTATCTTAGAGGGGCCAAAAATTTAAGGCCTCCCAGAAGATCACCAATTCCTGCATGGGACCTCAATTTTGTGTTGGAAAAGCTCACCCTGCCTCCATTTGAACCAGCTGCTACTGCAGATATAAAGTTTTTATCATGGAAAGCAGATTTACTTCTGGCAATCACTTCAACAAGAAGGGTTTCAGAACTCCAGGCCCTCATGGCTGTGGAGCCTTTTATTATATTTTACTCAGACAGGGTGTCCCTCAGGACCAATCCTTCCTTTATGCCTAAGGTGGTATCCAGTGTGGCTCTTAACCAAACTATTCACCTGCCAACTTTTTACCCAAATCCGCAGAACAAGGGGGAGTGGATTCTGCATTCCTTGGATGTACACAGGCAACTAAGATTCTATTTAAACAGGACCAAATCTCTAAGAAAGTCCGAGCAGCTACTGGTGGCATTTGCTGCAGGATCAGAGGGAAAGGCTATTTCAAAGCAGACTATTTCAAAGTGGATAAGCCACTGCATTTGTTTCTGCTATTTGCATCATGGTAAACCGGTGCCCAAGGGCATTAGGTCACATTCCACCAGGGCTGCATCTACATTAGCAGCTTTTCTCAGAGGGGTGCCAACCAAAGACATTCTAGAAGCTGCTACTTGGAGTTCTGTTCATACTTCACAAAGCATTATCATTTGCCTCTCTTCTCTAAGTCCAGGGCAGGCTTTACCACTGCAGTTCTGCAGGGCCTTATAGCCACTCCTAATGCTATTTAGGTCCAACCTCCCACCCATAGCTTTGGGATTCTATCCAAATGTAATGACTGCAACAGTGAAACACGAAGAACATAGTACAGTTGTGTACACTTACCATAAATGTAGATGTTCGAGTGTATTCACTGTTGCAGTCCGGGTTACCCACCCGCCATCCCCCTTTATTCTACAGCTTTTCTTTCCTTCACTGTATTCTACAGCCTTTGTGGTGTATTTGCTTTTAGATGAAGGTAAAGTTTATGTTGTGACAATTGCATGTATTTATAGTTTTATATATATATATATATATATATATATATATATATATATATATATATATATTTGTTCCCCATTTGGGGGGCACCTGACATCTGGGGCAAGAAAAACTAAAGAAAATGGCATCGGCTGCCTGTTTTATACCCCTGATGACCTGACGTCATGGAAGAGGAGACAGCAACCGACACAGGACCCAAGACTTTGATATTCAGGCCGACTGAGGGCAACCTCCAGCAGATTACCCAAATGTAATGACTACAACAGTGAATACACTCGAACATCTACATTTATGGTAAGTGTACACAACTGTACTTTTCCTATGCCGATGCCTGGCGCTCAGAGAATTTGGGTAATGTCACCATGTCCTGTTTTAAGCACCTTTAGGTCTCGCACTAGGGATTGACAGCAGTATTAGATGGCAAAGAACAGCAGCAGAAAGTAAGACAGCTTTAAAATTTGAAAGATGTCTCACTTTGACACACTTATAAACAAAATACGTGGCAGAATAAATTGTCTAACAGCTTCTAAATCAGTTAATTCCCTGAGAGACACTTCTTTTACATGTTGTCGGTTTAATAGTGCAAAAGTGTTTTGTCGTCCTTCAAAAGCTTTCAAAGACAGTAAACACTTTGCACTATTATACCGTTTTGCTTTCTGTTTCATTTATTTATTTTCTGTAGTTGTTGATACATGGAGCAGATAAAGCTTCATGCACTACAAACGATAACCAGATCTCACTGATCATAACCGCTGTTACGTGTTCTCAGCAAGGCTGCCAAGATTTACCTCTTAAGCTTCACTGTCTTGGTAAAGTGCTTAACATCCATATCTGGAACACATCAGAAGTTGACTATGACTGCAGGCCTGATCATAATCCTCTGTATTTTATATCATGTTAATGTTTCTGTGTGGTATACTTACATATATTTATGCAGAGTAAACAGTCTAGATAGATAGTTTTCAAATGCAGTACTGATTTTTCTGTATTCAAATGTTTAGGAATCATTATACTGGGGACCTACCTTTTGTGCAACTCCTCTGTCTCATAACTTTTATCAGTCCATCAAAAACTGTGCACATGAGATAATAAATCTGCACATGTAAGAACCTCCATACTTATCCATTCTAAAATTGGTGAACATATTTTTTCCTACTAGGAGTAAAAAAATGCTCAACCAGATTTATCACTGGCTTTACCCTCTATCTGGCTGTCATCTGGGCTATCTTGAGAGATGTCAGCCAGACAGCAGGTAAAGTGAGTGATAAAACCCACATTACTCTTAAAAAAGGCAGAATTTTAAGAATTTGGTTTGTAGTAAATGGTTTTAAGTTCACGATGAAAGAAATTTATAACTGCTCTACTAGGGGTGTTGTTTATGCCGCTTTGTGTCAATGCTGATGTTCTTCGTGTTTGACTGTTGCAGTCATTACAATTGGGTTATCCTGCTGGCAGGCTACCCTCAGTCGGCCTGCATTCCAAAGTCTAGGTCCGGCGTCAGTTGCTGTCACCTCCTCCCTGACGTCAGTGCGCCAGGGGTATAAAAGATGCAGCCAACGCCATTTTCTTGAGTCTTTCTTACTGCGCAGTGCCTGAAGCAAAAGCAGTTTGCAAGTGCCGGCCGGCCGACTCCTGAGATTTTCGTGTTCGAATTTCAGTTCTGAAGTCTTCACTAAAAGCTAAGTACCCCGTTGGGGAAACATTTTTCTTGCTCCAGACCGATGTCAGAAAAAGTTAATAATTGTATTTCTTGTGGGAAGCAAATACCTCATAAGGACTTTCATTCTTAATGTATTCCTTGCCTAGGCCCTGACCACGATGTTGCTAGTTGTCGGTTTTGTGCTAGATTTAACCAACGTACTGTTAAGCGTCAGTACGATTTCGCATTTCACTATTTTGGCAGAAGATTTAACTATACAATGTCATCGGATAGCATTCTGACTACCGGAATTCGCAAGAAACGCAAAGAAAAGGACAGGCATCCAAGGTCCAAAACCGATGAAGAGACTTCTAAGCCAGTCGCCGGTTCGCCGGTTCTCAGTGAGGTGCCTTCGCAGCCCCTGATGACCGCTACTTTAGACTTGCAGACTGCTACCGACACCCACGTGGAGTCGACCAGGCCATTGGAAGCTCAAGGAATTGGACCGTCAGAAACTATTCCCTCAGATGGGTCCAGAGCCACTGAGCAGGCATCGGCTTCTGAGGGTGTTTTCAGACCTACTCAATTATATGTTAAAATGACTTCAGCTTCAAAGACAAAGACTAAAGCACCTTTAAAGACAAAGAAACAAGTACAACAGCCTCATGGACAGGCCTCCATGCCTAAAAAACAGATGCTCAAAATGGCCGAAGACCTAATTACTTTGATCAGGGGTTCCCATCCCCCTCCTGATAAGAGGCCTAGGCAAGAGACAGAATATGAATCTTCAGATCAGGTTTTCATTTCATCTGATTCCTCTTCTGGTCAGGAATACTCTCTTCCTCCCTATGAGGATTCTGATGCTGAAGAATCTATCCCTTCAGCCTCTCCTCCTGAGGATTATTCTTTTGGGGAAACTTTACATACCATGAGGGAGCATTTCCACTGGGAGATCCAAGATTATTCAGAATCTAAGAAAAGGCTCAGAGATTTCCTTTTACTACCACAACACAGGCCCCTAGCTATTCCACCTGTGTTAGACATTGTAGGTGATGTATTTTCAGAATCT
The DNA here is from genome assembly GCF_019279795.1 of Protopterus annectens. Lineage (NCBI taxonomy): Eukaryota > Metazoa > Chordata > Ceratodontiformes > Protopteridae > Protopterus > Protopterus annectens. The sequence continues at coordinate 709,036,301 of NC_056735.1, forward strand.
TGTCTGACCCCTGACTCCTTACCTCCAGCTCCTGTTAAGCCGGACAGGTACTACAGGGTTCCTGACTCTCATAAATTCCTTTTCAAAAACCCTGCTGCTGACCCAGAAACTATCTCTCAGAGTCCCAAAAAGGTCAAGGCTTCCACTACAAAAAACCCTACTCCATCTGACAGGGATTTTAGGGCACTGGACACATGGGGAAAAAAGATTTACAGTTCTGCTACCTTGGCTATAACGGCTTTAAATTGTCAGTTTCATATGCTCAAATATCAGCAATATATTATGTCACTGCTTAAACAGAAAATGTTGATAAATTCTGAATGTGCAGAAAACAAAGAAATGCAGGATTTATTGCATGCAGCTGAACAAGCTGGAAAGCATACTTTGCAATGTGGTTTTGATTCTCTGGAGGCCTCCTGCAGGGCCGCAGTTATGAGTTCTGTCATTAGGAGGCATGCTTGGTTAAAGGAACAAAATCTACCTGATCATGTTAAAGCAAAATTATTAGATGCTCCATTACAGCATGATTCTTTGTTTGGTGTTAAAGCAGAAGAGGTGTTAAAGAAAATGGAGGACAAAGCTAAATCTATGCAAACAGTCAAGGATTTCTTACAGGTACAGCCACCAAGATTTAGCAGACACTGGCCTACAAAGAATTGGTCCTTTCCAGTGTCAGACAGGCCACAAAGGGGCAGATACAGACGCCCTAGAGGCAGATCCCAGCCCCAGGATTCGTACAGGTCTAAACAATGGGGTGCTTCTACCTCCAAAACTGGAGAAGACAAATCACAGCCATACAGGAAACAGTCCCAATGACTTCCCCCTGCCTGCGCAAAGCACTTATCTTCTGGCAGCACCTTTAGGGGGAAAACTAGCACTTTTTTCTCAAAACTGGCACTTAATAACCCAGGACAAATGGGTCTTAAACATAGTGTCACAAGGCTACAAGTTTCACTTCCATACCCTGCCAAGGGCAAACGGTTGGCAGACCTGCCAAAACATCAATGGGCAGAGGCACAAAAACAAGTATCATCCCTCATGGACATGAGGGCCATTCAACAAGTACCAGAGCAAGAGCAGGGACAAGGATTCTATTCAAGACTGTTCTTGGTAGCCAGAAAGGATAAAGCCTGGAGACCAATACTGGACTTATCTATTCTAAACACATATCTGGATATTCCAAAATTCAAAATGTTGACTCTACAGCAGCTTCTGCCCATGTTGGACAAGAAGGCTTGGCTTGTGACTTTAGATCTAAAAGAGGCATACCTGCATGTCCCAATCAGACAAACATGCAAAAGATACCTCAGATTCAAAGCTGGCTCAATGCACTACCAATTCTCTGCACTGCCCTTTGGCTTATCTACTGTGCCCAGGGTCTTCACAAAGTGCCTGGCACCAGTAATTGCATACTGTAGACAAAGAGAAATACAAATATATCCTTACTTGGACGACTGCCTCATTCAAGCAGAGAACAAGGACATTCTACTACAGCATGTGGCGTTTGTAAAGAGATTACTACCATGCCTAGGGTACACAGTCAATGAACAGAAATCAAAACTAGTACCCTCTCAAGAGATAATATTCCTGGGTGCAAGCTTAAATACAACTGCCCAGATGGCTTATCTCACGCCAGACAAACAAAGGCAACTGACTACCTATTTTAAACTGTTGGCAACAAAGGCCCAGTTATCTGCAAGAAAAATTCTGCAGGCTTTGGGCTTCATGGCATTCTACTAATTCCATATGCAAGACTGCATATGAGGAAACTTCAATGGTACCTAAAAGGTGTTTGGACCCAACATTGCCACAGCCTGGAAACAATAGCTACTCTCATTCCCTGCCTACAACAGGAGTTTCGATGGTGGGCGAAGGCCTGTCACCAGGACAAGGGACAGCCATTCACTCTACCCCCAGCCACACAGACTTTAACAACGGATGCATTGGATTATGCCTGGGGAGCCCACATGGCAGGAAGATGTATTCAAGGCACATGGTCCACAAACCGAATGCATCTGCATATCAATCAAAAAGAGATGCTAGCTGTTCAAAATGCCCTGACAGCCTTCAAGGACCTACTTCATCCGGGACAACTACTGATAAAGGCAGACAATACCACTGTCATGTGGTATATAAACAAGCAGGGAGGCACTCATTCTTACCCCCTTTGAAGACTAGCCATGACTTTGTGGGACACAGCATTGACTTACCAAGTACATCTGCAGGCACAATTCCTGCCAGGAAAGATAAATACTCTGGCAGACTAACTAAGTAGAAACCTCATGGATTCCCCCGAGTGGAAATTGGATCCACAAGTCTTCAGCATGGTAACAAGGAAATGGGGATGCTCGGACATAGATCTAGTTGCCTCACCTCACAACTGCCAACTAAAGAGATTCTGCACAAGGACTTATCACAGACAAGCATGGAAAGTGGATGCCCTATCTTTCAGTTGGAAAAACTTAACAGTATATGCCTTTCCTCCTCTGCCTCTCCTCCCCAAGGTACTCCAAAAGGTCAGACAGGAGAAGCCAAAAATGATACTGATTGCCCCAGACTGGCCATGCCAGTACTGGTATCCAATCCTAAGGAACTTGTCTCAATGCCCAGCCTGGACCTTACCTCAAGTGCCTCATCTACTGTTCCAGTAGAACAATCAGATCCTGCACAGCCAACTCAAGGCCTTAAATCTGGCAGCATGGCGGATAATGTAGTCATACAAAACACACCTCTCACTAAAGCAGTGATGGATGTCATTTTGGAGGCCAAGAGGCCTAGTACTAGAAAATCCTATGCTGGAAAATGGAAGAGATTCTGTGCTTGGAACCAGGCACAATGAATTGATACAGCTGTACCAAATATTCCTCAGATTTTGCAATACTTGACTGAGATGCTGGACAAAGGCCTGTCCTTTTCATCTATAACAATTCATGCCTCTGCCATTTTGGCTCATTACAATGCAGAGCCACCAATCTTTTCTCATCCTTTATTAAGGCAGTACCTCAGAGAGGCCAAATATTTAAGGCCTCCAAGGAGATCACCAATACCTGCATGGGACCTCAAATATGTCTTGGAAAACTCACCCTGCCTCCTTTTGAGCCAGCCGCTACAGCTGATATAAAGTTTTTATCTTGGAAAACAGCTCTGCTCCTAGCAACAACTTCTGCAAGATGAGTCTCAGAGCTACAGACACTCATGGCTGTGGAACCTTTTATCATTTTTTATCCAGACAGGGTTTCTCTGAGGACAAACCCGACTTTTATGCCTAAGGTAGTGTCCAGTGTGGCCCTTAACCAAACTATTCATCTGCCTACCTTTTATCTAAACCCACAGAATAAGGGGGAGAGAATTCTGCACTCTTTGGACATACACAGATAGCTATGATTCTGTTTGAACAGAACCAAAGCTTTCAGAAAGACAGAGCAATTACTAGTGGCATATGCTGCAGGATCACAAGGAAAGGCTTTCTCAAAGCAGACTATTTCAAAGTGGATAGGCCACTGCATTCATTTCTGCTATTCACAACATGGCAAGCCAGCACCTAAGGACATTAGGCCACATTCAACCAGAGCAGCAGCCACTTTAGCAGCCTTCCTCAGGGGAGTACCAACCAAAGACATTTTAGAGTCTGCTACTTGGAGTTCAGTGCACACCTTCACAAAGCACTATCACTTACCACTCTACTCTAAATCCAGGGCAGGCTTTGCCACTGCAGTTCTGCAGGGCCTAGTAGCCGCTCCTAATGCTATTTAGCTCCAGCCTCCCAACCTTTGCTTTGGGGTTCAACCCAATTGTAATGACTGCAACAATGAAACACGAAGAACATAGTACAGTTGTGTATACTTACCATAAATGTAGATGTTCGAGTGTATTCACTGTTGCAGTCCAGGTTACCCACCCGCCATCCCCCATTTATTTGCTGGAACTTATCTGTACTTCTCTATTCTATACGACCTATGTGGTGCATTTGCTTGTAGATGAAGGCAAAATATATACTTTTGTGCATGCATGTTTTATTGACATATTTTTAGCCAACCCTTTTGGGGGCACCTGACATCTGGGGCAAGAAAAACTGAAGAAAATGGCGTCGGTTGCATCTTTTATACCGCTGGCACACTGACATCAGGGAGGAGGCGACAGCAACCAATGCCGGACCTAGACTTTGGAATTCAGGCCAACTGAGGGTAGCCTGCCAGCAGGATAACCCAATTGTAATGACTGCAACAGTGAATACACTCGAACATCTACATTTATGGTAAGTGTACACAACTGTACTTTCAGCCTTGTACATAGGCAAGACTGAATACCATTTCAAAGATTGCATTTGGGAATATAACAATGACATCAAAAACAAAAAAGAAAGTAATTCTCTAACTAAGCACATCAGAAGTTTTCCTGATCAGATGTTTAAATTTGTTGTTACAGAGAAGGTGCCAACTGATTTGCGCCGTGGTCCTTGGCAGCTACTTTTGGAGAAATGTGAGTTGTATTGGCAACTCCAATTAAATGCAAGTAGCCTGCCTGGGCTAAATGATTTTATTTCTATTTCATGCTTATTAAAACTGAAGGCTTTGGAGAGATCGCTTGTTTTGAACCTGATAGTCTTACCTTCATGTTTTACTTTTATTTTAATAGTGGTTTTATCACAAAAATTTGTTCCTTAGCTTGGAGCCTCGGTAATCATGTGACCTAGTACCTAGTATCATGTGATCTAGTACCTCCTGTTATTTAAATGGAATCCAAACACTGTGTTTTATCTGGTGAAGTTTACAATTAATAAACAAAAGTGCTTGCACATTGTTTGCATATTGGTTGTACTTTCTGTTGGAGTGTCTGTGGCCTGCGGCTTTCCTTTTCCTGTACGTCATCCAATCCAACTGTTCCACAGTGCATTTCTTGATGCCATTTACCATATTCAAAATCAGCTTCCCTCTGGAGTAAGAGCTGATTTCAAACATGTGTTTTATAATCTTTTTTGTCTTAGTTTCATATTAGCAATACATTTGACTGTTTCTCTACCAATATCATCTGTATGTCTTTCAAACAAAGTGAATTTTAAATCAAACTTACATCATTTTATGAAGATTAGAGAGTGACCTTTTCTATGATAAAGACAATTCCATTTGTTCATGCTTGAGGTCTACTATTTTCTGGTTGTTAAAACTGTTTTAGATTAAGACTTGAAAGTCATCTGTTCAACATGCTGTTATTCTCTCTGCATAATGCTTATTAGCTTAAGTGATGAGAAATTGCATCTGCAAAATATATGCTTAGCACCATAAAATTAAACAGTGAATCCCATAATATTTTCTTTCATTATGATACACTTTGAATTTTCAAGCTTACTGCATTTTTATGTGTTTATTTCTGCTCTGTATTCATCACCTATAGTGTCAACTTTATTGGTTAATTCTTGTTTGATTGTGAATTACAAAGTATTACAATTCCTATACCCTGAAATTTCATGCATATTTGGACTGAAGTAACAAAAGGGCCTAATGCATCTACTTCTGTATCAACATTCAAGGCAGAGTGTACTAAACTGTAACATTTCTTTATTTACAAATAGACTCATATGATTGGAGTAGGAAGTTCACATTTTACTGCCCAAGGATAATAAGTCATCTGTTTTAGTAGCATGCAGTGCATTTGTTTATTACAATTAAAATTAAATGTAGTGTCGTGCATTATAGACTATAATAAACAGACTTCCAGAATGCACAATGTAGTAGCAAGCATACAATGGGGAACAGAAAATTGATCAAGAAAAAATGTACTGGAGTATTTCATTTTACTAATTGCATTTAGCTTCACAAAGTAGGTACTGGTGACCTTTATATTCTTTTCTTATAGACAGGTACACCATGTTACTGCAATATTTAACAATGGCTTTCTAGTTATGAGGCTGAGATTCTGGGACATGGTAAGCATTGCACGTGGTTATCCAGCAGGAATGGCAAAGATCCCAGTGTTTCAGCAGAAAAACAAAAAATCTGAAGCTACAGTGCATAGGCAGTTATCTCTCTGAGCATAAAACCACACCTTTGTGATACAGTAAGGTCTGATACTCCAAGCAGCATCTTACACTTATGCCAGACACCAACTTTTAAAATACATTACTACTTCAAGGATCAAGGCTAGGATTCATATGCATAGCCCTGCAGGACCACTATCCATATGTGGGGTGGCTGTCCCTTTGCTCCATCCTAACTATACTTCTGTATGGCACACATCGTGTTCTGTAGATATTCTGATTTGCAGTGTGTTTCTGTGGTTTCTCAAAACTCCTTTGGGGCATAGTAGTCTTGTAAGAAGAATGCAGGACATTTATGTCTGCAAGTCACACATGAGTCTTGCACCACACATTATGTCAATAGTCTCAGACATGTGGTGCAGTGTAGATTTCTCTGAGCTCCACCCAAATCCTTTATAAGCAGCTGTCTCTGTTACTAGTTGTATGCTTTTAATAAAAAGTGAACCGTGATCACTGAGCTTCTGATTTCTTTGTGAATTTGGGTGTGTTATTTTTTTAATGCTTTTACCTTTTTTAACAGTATGCGTGCCTTTATTTGAAAAAGGTAAACCCACAAAGTTGTTGTGGAGGCTTTTCATTTCAGACTTTGACTTGTCATTAGTTCAGTCTGCAGTAGTCTGTCAATCACCTTTTGCAAAGTTATGTCAAGTTCACGCCTTATTCCATCACAGATTGTTGTATCATCAGTAGTTTCTTTTTTTGTTTTGACATTTGCAGTCCCATGTAGCACCCATCATATATTTGTTTTAAATATCTCCAAATTTATTCCAAGTACCAGTTGTTTGCAGTGTCTGAGAGACCTACGGGTAAGGATGCTTATGATGTTTTACTCTCAGTGTCAGTCTAATTCAACCTACTGAAAGCAGATCTATAATTCTGCCTTTGCAAATACTGTTGCTGCATTCATTTCTGCTGTATGTTCATCATTATGTCATAACCTTAGTGCCATTTTGTTAACTTGACTCACATACACATATTCTAACATAGTGTGCTTGAATTGTGTAATGTTATATAGGGGCATACACATGATGTTGGTTCTATAAAAAAATATTTTATGTAAATTTTTCTTGTTTTGTAATCCTTTCTAAGAAAAATGTGTATCTCCATTGAGGTATCACTATTATAGAATCTGTGCTATCAATATGGGAGAATATGTAGTATTGCATTCATTTGCCTAGTCTTTCTTATAAATTAAGATATTGTGCAAATAAGTGTCTGGTTTATTACTCTTTAAAAATTTAATAAGGTTTAATGTTCTGCAGTGGAGTAGCTTAGACATAAAATTGGTCTTGCATGGCATGGAAATTAGTAAGAATTATGTTTTTATTTGTAGTGACCTTTGTGTAGAGGCATCATACTACTAGTGATGTTTCCATAGAACTGTGATAGTACAGTTTTGTGGTACTAGATTGTAATTTAGATCCTGCCTTTAGCCGAATAAATATTCCTTCTATAATACTATGCACTGATATTCCTGAATCAATTTGTCTATGCATGTCATTGTGAGTTGGACTTCTTTCTCGCATTCATTCTTTCTTAGATTACTAAGTACAGCATACACATACATACATGTGCAGTGTTCCTGAGTTTTCACTTTCGCTATCCGAATTTTGCTCTTTTCTCATTTTATTGGCCATTTTTGCTTGGGAATTATCTCTTTCTGATATTCTGCCAGTTAAATTTCTGTTTTGCTATAAAACATTTGGCTGCTTGGACATCAGTCCACACTTTCCTGCAAAGTGAATTGACTTTTAGCAATTTACATTTTGTAAACCATGTATTCTATATGTTCAGTTGTCATACAGTTTCTGTACACTGGAACTTTGTTCTGCTCTATTATACTATTAATCTGTGATATGCCTTGCAAGTTTGCTCTTGGTCTATTTCATCTAATCTAACAGGGTAGTCTGCTCCTAGGACTCTTTTTACCCATGTCCAAAGCCAGAGGCAAAAATGAGCAATATCACATTATGATATGAATTTAGTAGAATGAAGATAAATACAAAATAAAAAAAAACATGTACAAGATTACAACATAAAGTAACTTAGTGAAAACAGAATAATATTACAAACTGTAAAAGATATGATCCAATGTGGGTTACCTGTTAGGCAAACATATTTATTGAAAAGAAACAGCCCACTCTGGATATCTCATAAATCAGTCAGCTACCTCATAATCATTACAATATTCAGTAGAACAGTATGTGCTTATAATGTAACCATTACCTTGGAAGCAATTAGAGATTAACTAAACAAAAGTTTTATATTTAAACTTACCTTAGGTTACTTCTCCTTAAAAACTTCAATCCTTTCTGAACTTGTAGACTCTTTAGTCTTTTATCTGGCACCCCTAGCACTTCATAGGATGATTGTTTCAGTGTTGCATTTATCGGTTTTACAGTTATTTGCATACTCTCCAATGCAGTAAATGTCTTTCAGCTTTTGTCAGTGGAATAAAATGTTGCTGTATGCAGTTTCCCAGGATCAAAAAGTGTAGAAGGCAGTCTGCATTACTTGTTCTACCCAGACCACCTATCTATCTTTCAGAATTGGCATTCTAGCTTTTAGTATGCTACCTCTGGAGAAACACATAGTGAAATCAAAGGCATGGCTCTCAGCCTGTTACCTCCAAAACCAGGGACAAATCCAAAAAATAATCAAGGACAATCTGTCACACTTTTAAAAAATAGATTAGCACTATTACTTTGAGAAGTTTCTCCAATAACAGAATATGATTTAATATGCATTTTCTAAATTAAAAAAGGTCTATAAACTCTAATTATTATTTATTAAGTGTAACCCACCACCTTTCCTCCCAATATTGATTGTTTTAGGATGGATTAGGAGAGGCAAAGCACATGTTTATCAAGTATCAGAGTCAGTTGAGAGTATGATGAGAGAAAAAAAGACTGTACAGAGCAAATATATTTTACTAAGTCCTCTTAACTCTGTCTCTCTCTCTCTTGTAGTTTCCCCTCCCCATCTAGCAATGTATTTAGCTTATCTTATACTGTTTTTTTTACTTAACTTACAAACTATTAGTCTTTGACTCTGTTGTCATCTTTACTACATTCTTCTCAAAGTGTGTATTACTCCTGCATTTTTTTTCTACGTTATTGGATGCCCCCTTATTTCTTATGGAAGTTCTGTCCTTCCAATGATAACATGACAGAAGAACAATTTTACATGACTTGCCTTTATGAATGTTATAAAGTCAATTAGTACATGCTGTACACAATGTCAAACATAAGCAGAAGACAGTGCATAGAAATGATGAACATGGGTAATTTGTGGGGAAACCAGATTCTCAGAGATCTGCAGGAGTTAATCCATTAAAACACTTCTGGAATTTTGCAAAATGATCGGTGACAATAAAAATTATTATCAAAAGTCATAATATTATAACTGAATTTTTAATGGCATTCTTGGGAAACTATAAATATAGTTTTGTGTTATTGGTATTGCACTATGTACTAGTTACAGTTCTGCTATATTGAACATAGATAGCTTTTATTAACACAGTGTTTGCCTCAAAACATCTTGTATCTTCCAATCAACTCCATAACATCTGTCAGTATTATTTATTCCTAAAGACACATTTCAAAAGTAGCATTTTTGTAGTTCAAGGGTTCAGTATTTATTTATTTATTTATTTATTTATTTTACGCTAGCCCATATATTTTCTTTTGTCTTCCTGCTAGGTGTCTGTTCATTTCATACATCAAAAGTGCCAGTCTCAGTTTTCAAACATAGCAACATCTTGTCTGGATGTTCTTCATGTTTTACTGTTGGAGTCATCACATTTGGGTTATCTCTGCCAGGGTAGCCCTCGGCCTGCCCAAATAGCAGACACTTTGTTTTTCAGCGTCGGTTGCTGTCACTTAAGGACTGATTGGCAGGTTGTCAGTAGTATAAATAAGGCAGCCGATGCCATTACATTAGTCTTTCTTGCCAAGGAGCCCGAAGCAGAAGTAGTTCGCACAAGTGCCGGTCGGCCGCTACCTGAGTTTCGTTTACTGAATTGAAGTTGAAGTCTTCTAAAGCTAAGTACCCCATTGGGGATCCTTTTTTCTTGCACTAACGAACTTATAAGTCTTCTAAAGCTAAGTACCCCATTGGGGATCCTTTTTTCTTGCACTAACCGATGTTAGAAAAAGTTAATAATTGTCTCGCCTGTGGAAAGCAAATACTACACCGAGACTTTTACTCTTACTGTGTCACTTATTTAGGCCCAGACCATGACGTCCCTCATTGCCGCTTCTGTGCTTTGTTCAATGCCAGAACTATCTGTCGTTGGGCCCTTATTGTAGCCAGATATTTTTTGTTATATTCCTCGAATTCAGATATGGCTTTGGTAAGCCATCTGACAGCAGATCTTCCAAAAAAACATAAAGACAAAGACAGAGACAGACCGCACAAGTCCAAACCTACCGATGACGCTTCCGTTAAGCTAGTCATCAGTTCTCTGGTACTCAGTGAGGCGCTTTTGCAGTCCCTGATGTCCGCTTCTGTTGATTCGCAGGCCACTACCGAGACCATTTCGGAGTCCGGTATGCCACAAAACTGTTCTTCGACTAAGGATCCTGCGGTCATCTCAACCTTGGATGGGTCCAGATCTTCTGAGCAGGTACCAGCTTTCAAGGACGGCCTTCACACTACTGAATCTTGACACAAACCGACATATTCTTTCGCGACTACCGTTCTTTCTAAAACTACCGAGTTTCTCAGGCCCAGGGTGGAACCACACCCAAGAAACTGACGACCCACTCTCAGGCACCTGCTACCTTACCTCAGTCTCAAATGCTTAAAATGGTGGAAGATCTTATCATGCTGATCAGGGGAAGCCAAGCAACTTACTCCCTCCAAAAGAAAAAGAGATCTGTCCCCTGTAGTTTTGTCTGAACAAGACTCAGATGAATCTGATGCATTTGAACATGAAGACATGCAATCCCTCTCCACTTATGAGGATTCCATTCCTTCAGCCTCTCCCCCAGAGGATTTTTCCTTTAGGGAATCCCTGCATACTTTAAGGGAGTATTTCTAATGATAGAGTCAGGACTACCCTCAGTCTAAAAAAGGACTCAGGGAATTCCTAGATCTTCCACAACACAGACCTTTGGCCATCCCCCCAGTCCTGGATGTTGTGGAGGATGTTTTCCTCGAATCCATCTTGACTCCTGACACCCTTCCTCCTGGTCCCAGAAAACCTGACAGGAACTGTAGAGTCCCTGATTCACACAAATATCTTTTTAAAAATCATACAGCTGACCTTGAGGTCATTTCTCAAGGGCCAAAAGGGATTAAAGCTACCTCTACTAAGAATCCCACCCCCTCAGACAGGGATTCCCAAGCATTGGACAGATAGGATAAAAAAGTATACACCTCAGCTACTCTTGCTATCAGGGCACTAAATTGTCAGTTCCATATGCTGAAATTTCAGCAACATACCTTGGAATGCCTTAAACAAAAAATGGCTTCCTTTCCTGCTTGGGCAGAATCTAAAAATTTACAAGAGTTAATGCATTCTGCACGTCAAGTAACTAAACACACCTTGCACTGTGGTTTTGATGCCCTAGAAGCTTCTTGCAGGGCAGCAGTCAGTGGATCTGTCATTAGAAGGCATGCATGGCTTAAGAAACAGCCCCTGCCAGACCATGTCAAATCTAAATTGTTGGATGCCCCCTTGCACAAAGATAACTTATTTGGCACTAAAGCAAAAGAGATCTTAAAAAAAGATGGAAGAAAATGCAAAATCTATGGAAACAGTTAAGGATTTCTTGCAGGTCCAGCCCTCTAGGTTCAGCAGGCATTGTCCCTCCAAACACTGGTCCTTTCCTTCTCCCAGTAAACTGGCCCAGCCTAGGCCCCATGGAAGCAGACCCCCCCCAGGCAGCAGCCCCAGGGAATGTAGAGATCTAAGCAGTGGACTACCTCCACTTCAAAACCAGGTAGTTCTAAGTCACCCCCTTATGGTAAGAACTCACAATGACTCACCTCCTCCATCCCCTCCTCTGCCCACCTTCATTTACCCCTAGGAGGAAAACTGTCCTTTCACTCAAGCACCTGGGTCACCATTACTAAGGACCACTGGGTTCTGAACATTGTATCTCAGGGATACAAACTTTCCTTCCACATCCTTACAACTCCAAAAGGGTTCCCAGACCTACCACCAAATCAGTGGGGAGAGGCAAAAAAGCAAATCCTCTCCCTGCTCTCTGTGAGGGCAGTAGAGCACATTCCTGCAGAACAGATAGGCCAAGGTTTCTACTCCAGACTTTTTCTGGTACCCAGAAAAGAGGGCACCTGGTTCCCCATCCTCAATCTATCCATTCTAAACACCTTCCTGGTGATCCTAAAATTTAAATGCTCACCCTCCAGCAGCTGCTACCCATGCTGTCCAAGGATGCTTGGCTAGCCACCCTAGATCTAAAAGAGGCCTACCTCCACATTCCTGTCAGGGAATCATGCAGGAAATAGCTCCACTTCAGGGCAGGATCTCAACACTTTCAGTTCTCTGCAGTTCCCTTTGGCTTATCTACTGCTCCCAGAGTTTCAACAAAATGTCTGGCTCTGGCCATTACCTTTTGCAGACAAAGAAATATTCAGCTTTATCCATACTTAGATGACTGCCTTATTCAGGCAGACAGCCAGGAAAAGCTGCTCAAGCACCTGTCCTTTGTAAGGACCCTACTAACCTCCCTAGGGTACACTATCAATGAAAAGAAATCTAAACAGGTGCCCACCCAAAGGATAATCTTACTGGGAGCAAGTCTGGACACAGCATCCCAGATGGCATACCTTACTCCAGAGAAACAAATTTTCCTGACAGCCTACTTCTCTCATTTGGCCACCAGGCCCCAGATAACTGCAAACAAGATCCTGCAAGATCTGGGGTTCATAGCATCTTGCATTCTACTCATTCCATATGCCAGACTGCATATGAGGAAACTTCAATGGTACCTAAAGAGCCTTTGGTGCCAACACTTTCAAGACCTGGAAACTCTTCTACCTATAATTCCTTGCCTTAGAAAATATTTCCTTTGGTGGGCAACAGCATGCTCCCACAACAAGAGAATGCCTTTCTCCCCACCCCACCACCCAGACCCTAACCACAGACACATCAGACTACGCTCTGCGTGCACATCTGGATGGCAGGTGCATACAGGGCCAATGGAGCCCACAGTAAATCCCTTTGCACATAAATCAAAAAACAATGATGGCTGTGCAGCATGCCTTGATAGCTTTCAAGCCCCCTTCTCTCCCCAGGGGCTCTCCTGATCAAAACAGAGAACACCACTGTGATGTGGTACATCAACAAGCAGGGAGGGACGTACTCCCACCCTCTTTGCAGGCTGACCATGATCCTTTGGCACACAACCTCTGCCATACAACTACACCTGTTAGCACAATTCCTACAAGGTTCTCTCAACTCTCTGGCAGACCAATTAAGCAGAAATCTTCTGGACCCACATGAGTGGCAACTCAACAGAAGTACCTTTACCCTAATAACTCAGAAATGGGGAACCCTGAAGGTCAACCTATTTGCCTCCCACACCAACCATCAGCTCATCAAATTCTGCACCAGAGAGCATCACTGCATGGCTTGGAAAGTGGGTGCCCTGTCCTTCCCCTGGGTCAATCTATCAGTCTATGCCTTTCCTCCCCTACCTCTCATCCCCAGGGTACTGCTCAAAATAAGTAAGGAAAAAACAAGGACCATTCTTATAGCTCCAGACTGGCCCCAGCAGCACTGGTACCCCTTGCTGTGCAGCCTGTCCCCACTACCCCAATGGCATCTTCCTCAGATTCCAAACCTCCTGACCCAGAGGGAAGGAGAATTCATGCATACCCAATTGCAGACACTCAATTTGGCAGCTTGGCTTATCCCTAACCCCAAACCAATCTGCCAACCTCAGTAAACAGGTTCTGGATGTTATCCATGAGGCCAGATGCCCTAGCACCAGAAAGTCATATGCTGATAAATGGAAAATGTTCTGCACCTGGATCCAGGCTAAGGGAGCCAATATGGCACAGCCCTCCCTCCCACTCATCCTGGATTACTTAGCTGACCTACAACACAGTGGTCTCTCTTTCTCCTCTATAAAAATTCATGCCGCTGCTATTTCTGCTCATTTTCCCACTGAGCAGCCCCTTTTCTCACACCCTCTGATCAAACAATTCCTAAGAGGGGCTAGCAACTTGAGGCCACCCAGAAGGGCCCCAACACCAGCTTGGGACCTTAACTTCGTATTGGAAAAGCTCACCCTGCCTCCTTTCAAACCAGCTTCTTCTGCAGAGCTAAAATTTCTCTCCTGGAAAACAGCTTTCCTTCTGGCCATCACTTCAGCCAGAAGAGTCTCTGAGCTGCAAGCACTCATGGCTGTGGAACCCTTCATCATCTTCCATGCTGACAGGGTATCCCTCAGAACTAACCCATCCTTCATGACCAAGGTGGTCTCCAGTGTGGCTCTCATCCAAACCATTCATTTGTCCACCTTTTTTCTTAACCCGCAGAACAAGGGAAAAAGGATTCTTCACTCTCTAGATGTGCACAGACAGCTCAGATTCTATCTAGACAGGACTAAATCCTTCAGAAAGTCTGATCAATTGCTGGTTAGCTTGGCTACATGGGCAGAAGGTAAAGCAATCTCCAAACATACCATTTCCAAATGGATACCACACTGCATCCATTTCTGCTACAAGCAGCATGGAAAGCCTCCCCCTAAGGGGGTCAGGACACACTCAACCAGAGCAGCCTCCACCTCTGCAGCTTTCCTCAGAGGAGTCCCCACCAAGGACATTCTGGAGGCTGCCACCTGGACATCTGTTCACACTTTTACCAGGCATTACCACCTGCCTCTCTTCTCCAAATCCAGGGCAGGGTTTGGCTCTGCAGTCTTGCAGGGCATCCTAACCAGCCCCTAGTTTCATTGACTGCCTCCACCCTTTTCCTCAGTTTTGAGAATCAACCCAAATGTGATGACTGCAACAGTGAAACACGAAGAACATAGTACAGTTTTGTACACTTACCATAAATGTAGATGTTCGAGTGCATTCACTGTTGCAGTCCTGGTTTCCCTTCATCCCCCTTCTTCTCTTTCTCCTTTTATTACCTTTCTAACTTGTTGTTCTCCTTGCCTTACAAGGGACATACTGGTATATATTTTTTCACTGGTGGGGTTTCTTCCACCAGAGCCTGGCCTCCTACTTGGGGGCTCCTGACAGGTTAGGGCAAGAAAAACTGATGTAATGATATCGACTGCCTTATTTTATACTACTGATGACCTGACATCAATCCACAAGCGACAGCAACCGACGCTGAAATACTAAGATTCTGGTATTCGGGCCAACCAATGGCTACCCTGGTAGGGATAACCCAAATGTGATGGCTGCAACATTGAATACACTCGGAACATCTACATTTTATGGTAAGTGTACACAACTGTACTTTCTACTCCTCAGCACCATTATATGACTGCAGCTCCATTGCTAATGTATCGGCATGTTTTGTTATTTTGTTTGTTTGCTTGCCAGGTCATTTATTTATTAATTCACTCATTTTTGCTGATTTGTAGACCTGACAGTTTAATGTCCAGGAAGAAAAGTTCCAAATTTGCAAGATTTGCTAGCAGAAATTCACCAGTATAAATGTGACTTGTAAATACATAAAGATTACATACCTTTCAACTGTTCAGATTTTCACAGAATGTCCAGATTTTTTCCTCATATTTTTTTGTCTGTTTCTCATAAAATGTGTGGTTTTCAGGCAAGTAATTGAAGCTTGAAGCCACTGAAAAATAACAAACATTTGAGCTTCAGACTTCATATCCTTCAAAAAACACATGCTAGCTCAAAACCTATTGTTCTAGCAACTTTCTAAGTTTATAAGAGCAATATTTAAAACTTGTCTCTATTTTTAGGCCTTTCTTGCATTATTTTGGGCTTTCTGTAAACAAGAAACATCTTTATAAAATGATCACATATGACATAGGCAATAATAAATTCTATATAAACGAAAACAAACCGTATTAACATAATTTTAGTTGAAAACATTCTACATCACTTATAATCTATCCAGTCATTGTCAGTCGATCCTTATATAACTCATTCAAATCCTGCCTTCTTTTAAACATTGCTCCTCCTTTTCTGCATGTATTGTTCCCAGAATTTCCCTTTTTCTGTGTAATTTGCTCCTACCCATTATCTCTGTTACTATATTTGAAATCCATTTTATAGTAATTGCTTTTTTGGCAGCTACCATAATTAGACTTAGCAAGGCTTTACTATGCCTAGAGAATTTAAATTTTGTATCATAGCTCAAAAAAAATAATTTCTTTAGTTACACCAATTTGCTCACCGAGTATCTCTGACAGAGGCCTACAGCGACTCTTTAAAGTCTGCCAACTCATTAGACTCCCAAAAAATATGTTCCCAATTACCTTTTTTTTCCTATCACACCTCCAATATTTGCTGTCTACCTGAGGAAAAATTATTTGGAGCATATGTGGAATATAAAAATACCTATGTAAACACTTCCAATCAAAGATCCTAAATCTTTAGACTTTGTTGCATATTTGGGAGACATACATGTATTCCTCTCATTGTTTCTTGGTGAATTGCTTATCCAATCTCTCTTCCCAATCCTTTCTAACCATCTCTGATTGATTCTTATAGTTACCATGCAGTGTTTTACATGGTCTAATAATTATTCCTTTTTTAACTGCAGCTTCTGTTCTAGATTCTACTAAAAACTCTACCAATGCTGGTCTTTCACATAGGATCTCCTTATTTCTTCCTCTTTGTCAATACTCTGGTATCAGTCTTTGATAAGGAAGGCAATCTCTAGCCTGCAGTCCAAATACATTTTTGGCTTCTTTCCATTCTATTACCTTTTCCTCTCTAATTATTTGTTCCAAATACCTTGGTTCTTTTGCGAGTTTTCTCCAGTAAATTCCAGCCCCCCTTGCCTATTGTTTGTATCCCTAATTGCAGTCATATCTATTGGCAGAATCTACTTTGTCCATTCCTGTTTTGGCTTAGTTCTTAGAATACCTTCTGCTACTTTATGAACATAATATTATGTATAATTATTGTTATTCTCCTTAAGGATGTGTATCCAAAATCCCAGTCTCTCCTTGTTTCTTGAGCTTCCCCCACGTTTCATCATCCCTTTCCACTTCGAATTATAGGTTTCTGCTTGTGCTATGTATAAGAACCTTAACTGCGTATCTCTGAAATACCTATTCAAGTCAGGTAATCCCAAACCACTTTGTTCAACTGAAAGAATCAGCTTATCTCACTTGACTCTTGCAGTCTTCCCTTCCCAGTTAAAATCCTTCAGCTCTTTATTAATTGCTATCCACAACATCTCCTCTGGTTGATAAAAATATGTCTGATCAGTGTGTAAAACCAAAGGGACTAAAACACTTTTACTGCTTGTATCTTCCTATAAATATCCATATAACAGAGCTTCCAATTTCTACGTTTTTGTATTATCTTTTATTTAGTCTCTTCCTGCATATCCTTAGCTGCCACACCTTTTTAATCTGTAATCTTAAGTACTTAATTTTATCATGTCCCCATAAATATGGATATTGCTGAACCAATTCATGTGTGGGTACATAATTTACAGCTATTGCCTTTGTTTTAGCTTCATTAATTTTGTATCGCAAAAAGATCTGAAACTGCCTGAAAATGTTCCATAACACTGAAATGTCCTTTTCTGATTTTATCAGGTATAAAATAATATCATCTACAAATAGAGCCAGCTTTTCTTGACTACCATACCAATTATATCCTTGAATTTCTCAGTTTCTTATTTTCTTTGCTAATGGTTCTAAACATAGAGCAAATAACAAATGGAAATGAGGACACCCCTGTCTGGTTCCTCTGTTCAAACAGAAATTATATGAGAGGAACGCACCCACTTTAATTTTCACCTTTGATCCCTCATATATTCTCCTAATCAACCTTATAATTTTATCAGGGAATGCAAATGCTTCCATTGCCCTACTCATAAACTTCCAACTTACTCTAGCAAATGCTTTCTCTGCATCAAGACCCACCAGCAACAGTGGTATTTTCTTACATTTTGCTTGCCTCTGAATCACCACTGTTCTGTTTTTGTTGTCAAATATTTGCCTGTCCTCTACAAAACCACATTGATCCATATCTATCAATTTTGACATCACGTTTACCATTCTTCTATCCATTTTATGCGTAAACACTTTATAGTCATGGTTTATTATTGAAATGGGCCTGTAAGAAGCTGGATCTGAGGGAATTTTATCCTCTTTAGGTGTTACAGCCACTACAGTTTTCTTCCAGGATGTTGGTACTTCCCCTACTCTTAAAATAATGTTAAACAAAACCTTCCAGATCTTTATCAGTTTTCCCCGCCTAGCTTCCAAACTTCCACAGAAGTACATCTATTCTGGGGACTTTCCTGTAGCTTAGTTATGCATCACCATTTTTATCTCATCTTCTCCTATCCTAACTGTTAGTAATTGAATCTCATATACATCTAACCTTGCCAAATATAATTCTTCCATAAACATTTCCATTTGTACCTTTTCTTGATCTCCATATTTCTCTGCTTTATACAGATGTTCATAAAGTTTCTGAAATATTTCTAGTACCGCTACAGGATCTCTTGTTATTTTCCTTGTTATAGGCTCCCTAAGCTTGGTGACAACCCTTTCTACGTTTTGTTTCCTGAGTTGTTGAGCTAAAAGACTTTGCACTCTGGCATTATTATCAAAAAAACAGTTGCTTAATAACAATCTTTCTATGTTCATGCATAGTATTGAGGTAATCCTTTATATTCTGCTTAGCATTCTGCAATTGCTCCTTGTTTTGTTCTGTGAGATTCCCCGTATTCTGTAATACTTTTAATAATTGTCAGCCCCTCTGAATAATTCTTGTTTTTTTTCTTAACCATATCTCTCTTTCTTTTATTTCCACCTTATTTTTATTTAATTTTATCCCACTCCCTAGCTATATTTTCTGAAGAAATGTCTCTCCTTTCTAGTAACTTCCGAATAATTTCTACTACCCATTCCATAAATTCCACTCTTTTCCACAGATAGGTGGGAAAGTGCCAGTGTCTCATTTGCGTTTTTATTTTAGTCCCATTATTTTAGGCTTTGTCCAGATTTTATTACACTAAGAGGTTGAGATGTATGACAAGTTAACATATGAATAGTGAAAATTAATTACTGGGGCAATATAATTTCCTTGATCTTAATTTATATCCATTAATGTTTACAAACATTATTCTATTTCCAGCATAGGTACTATGACTCCCAAAATAACTTTGAACTACAGGGCTAGTAAGTTTGAAGACCATGTGCATCTTGCCCACAATTCCAAAAGGGAAGAACATGTCAGGCTGGGAGTGACGCTGCAGACACTTATTCAGTTGTTAAGGTTAGCCTTGAAGGAGGCAATAGTGTTACCCTGCTTAACATGCATGGGATCCTCCTCAGTACTCCTAAGCAAGAATTCCTTCAAGATGACTGCCCAGGCAACCTTAATATGCATGAGCATCTACAGAAATCATGTGACTTTGGCAACTACATTCGCTTATCCTACTGGTTAGTTCTGTTCCAACAATTTCACTGTAATAACTTTATAGTAGTAAGTATTTAGGTTACTTGCAGTGCAAGCTTGCCATGTAAAGTTCCATGATTTGAACAGGTTAACAGGGCATTGGGCTTAACCCCTAAGCTAAGACCTTACATTTGTTGCCATAGCAAGGCATGGGGGCAATGACAGCTTATCCTACTCTCACACCTTAGAGGTAGTCTGCTTTCAACATTCACCTCAGTCAGATGAAACACATGTCACAACTGACTTCTATGAATGTCTAGGAGCTTTCATCCATTTATGTTAACTATGTGTTTAATGGGTTATATATGGCTCACTAAATATCTATTTGCCATATAATTTTCTATTTCACATCACAAAAGAAAAATTGCCTTTCTTCTTGTACAGTATCAATATCCATCAGAAATTCCACTATTTGCACTCTGTGCACTATGTCCGTGATATAATTCACTTTACCAGAGTCAGACAAATGAGATGTAAAAGTACAAACTGTGGAAAACAAATGTATTAAAGTCATACATTACCTTAAAACCTTCTTATTGTGAACAGTAATGTTCCCCCTAATTCTGGTATAACAATGGAAACTCTATCTGTAGCCAGTTTTATGGATGATATTTGAACCTCTGCAGATGTTATACAATGGCTCACATGAATGCTCGCAACATTAGTAGTAAGGAATCTCTGCTTCAACATGGTGTGCCTTTGTGTTGTCTTGATAGACTTCACAAAACTACAGCAAAGGTCACATATCTATAATGATAAAATTCTAATTCCTGGTTATGCCTGCCATTCATAGAAAGGCTTTGCTGAGGTAGAAGTGAAATAGTCATTATTTATGGGCGGGTGTCCCCTTACAATTACTTATAAATTGCCAAATCCCCGACTGCATGCCTCTCCCATGCTTTCTGTACATGCAGATTTATGTAAGAGCACTATTTTAGCCTTGTTCTGTGCATGTCTAGACGTACCAAAGGGAGTAGCTGAAGATATTCTATAGTTGTTAACTATGAATGTTAAATAATGATAAGAAAGTAGATGTAAACCTGAAATGAAAGCTGTCTGTTTTCCACTACTGCCTTCCTTCTACTTGGCTATTTTGGTTAACACAAATTATTTCACTGTGTACTGAAAGAGAGAAAGTGCCTGGTACAAACAATACACTTGGCTGATTTCTCACATTTGCTCCTATCAATATGACTACATGGTATGTCTGACACATTCAGTAAAGATCTTCCAGTGTTTCTCTATGTTCAAAGAAAATGTTCTTACCGCACACCACTGTACTTGGCCATCCTATTGTTCATAGGTAAATACTAGTCTAGCTGCCCTTGCAGGCCACATTAAGCCTTTCTAACTTCCCAAAGGTGAGAATCAAACCCTTTTGTGTCTGTGAGGTAAACACCTTAACGACTATGCCATCCCACAAACACTTGTATCAGAAATGTTAAGTGCTTATGCTTCTAACAATGCACAAAGATGATACGAATGTAAATGCAAACACGTTCCCTACTGGACACTGTAAATGCAGATTTTAGTGTCTCTTTCCTCAGCATTATCATTTATATGGCCTCTGTAAAATGATGCACAGCTGGATAGATATTATCTCATGTCACTCTAGAAATCTTGCTACAAGTGCCTCAGAAGGAAATTATGCAGTAAATGCCCCAAATCAGATAATACCATCTTTAACTGCTTCAGAAAGTGTAGGACCAACACAAAAACATGTTCAGGAATTGTACGAAGCACTGCTTTTGAGTCACCAGAAGTCTAATGCTAGCATCCTAAGTTTGGACAGGTATATGCCAGCTGCTGCATCTTGGTAACACTAAACTGTTCAACTCTTTACCTTATTTGGCTTCAGCAAATGCTGCCAAACAGTTTAATTCCTTACTCACAAGCAAGATTTGGAAGACTGCGGCTTTTTCTTTTACAAGCACTGTAACTCATTTTCTCTCTACAACAAAAATTCCAAAACTGCATCAGAAATGCAAACATAGGCTTCATTTGTAAGCTGTTGCAGAAAATAAAGCCAGTCTCTGGCAGTTTGCCTTCTGCGTTTTGCATGACCCCCTTCTTCGGCCTGCTGTCTTCTCATTGTCATTATCAGCTGTTGGATGTGGGACAAGCAGATTCCATGCATCTGGAAATCAGCCTTAAATTCTTGTTCTGTATGAGAAGATTATATTATTTGAAATTAATGATTTAAATCCAACAGCACTATTATGCTCATGGACTAAGATTGTAGGAAAAGTTGTACGCATGCAGTCTATTCATACAACATATTGATTCTTAAAACAATTTCTCAGACTCTCAAGCTTCCATATCTGTACATTGTTGGCTACTCACTGAATAACAAACTTAAGGTCTGTGTTTTGATGGTCCAGTCTTCCATGATTGTTCCAAAAATATTGATATAGTCAGAGACCATGTCCTTGTTTTCTTCTGGATGGCCTCCTTGAAAATGTCTCTGTTCAGCTGAATCAGATTGATTTCGGTTAAATTAATGGACAGCTTAACACTACCATGTCTTGTTTCATGTATCATTTTTTTCCAGACAAAATTACACTTCAGTTATAACTCTGTGCAAGCACAGCTGAAAAGTTACAGTAGTGCTTAACTATCCAAACGCTGGAGTATATGGTTTAAAATCAGAATCAGCAGCTTCTGAGTAAACTCCCCAACTGTGAATTACACCATCTGATTGCTCACTATTTGATGTAGTTAGTTTTTCATAGTTTTTTTTACATTATCGTTGAAAAGGCTGCCACTTCCAAAAACTAATCACAAACAAAGCATGTTGCATTATGCAAATGCTCTGTATATAGTACATTTTTACTCCGTAACATATGAAAGTGTCACATATCTTCACAAACTTACAGCCCACTAACTTTCTGAAGCTAAGATAAACTCATAATAAGACTGCTTACTTATTCTCTGGGATATTATAATACTCCCACCATCATGAGGGTTTGTGTGCACTTTAAAATCTCAAACTTCCTCACCTCCATGTATGGATTCATATTAATCTGTTGCATAAATGATTACATACCTCAGAATGCTCATTACTAAATAACATTGGTCTTGGTACATTCTTGTTGTTATTGTCATTATTATTATTATTTATTTTTAAAAAGTTAAGGTAATTAATCAAACCATGACTGTAAGTTCCCCTTCACCCATCCAATGGCTTTGGATGATTAGGATGGGAGGACAAAAATATGCTGACATTTTTAATTGACTTCGATTGCTTTCTCAATGAGTTTGAATTCTTCTGTCATAGGTTCTTAGGATCATATGAGATTACTAGCTAATGGTTCGAGAGCCCTTACAAGCTTAGCCAGTTTTTTCCAGATTTTACCCAATTTTCTACCCCTAGGGGGAAGATAACAAGGGTCAGCAAGTAAGGTTTTGACAATTTTTACAGACCGCTTCTGCCCATAATGGACATGGGCACCACCGCAGAGTGCATGAGATTGTATCTCATTACTGTTTGATAGGGACTGAAGTCATCAGATCATGTCTCATTACTGTTTAATAGGGGTGCATGGTTAGAGACACTTTTACAAATGGAATATTAGAATATTTAGAGTATAAAATAAAGCTGGCAGTACTGCACATCTTGACTATTTTTGGGGAAGAGCAGAGGCTCAAGAGGGTCAAAATGAAATAGCAAACTAAATATGAAAGCGAAAGATCACAAACTAATCTCGCTGGAGGTCCTCATCCCACCCCCACCTGAAAAAAAAAAGACCACAGTAAGAACTTCTCAAAGCCCGACTTCACACTTCTAAAGAGACTCTGTTGGTCTTAAGGCCCGGCCCCGAACCTCAGGAAGACTCGAAAACAGTCACTTAGAAATGCTTTCACTTCAGCACCTGCAGGACATGCCAGGGACAATCCAAAAAAAAAAAACAAAAAGACAAAGAAAGCAAAGGCAAAAAGCGTCCAGTCAGTCTGGTGGACCAACACACAAACAAAACAGGAAAACAAAGGAAGAAGCTACAAAATAGAGCAAAATCCTTAAAGGTAGAGACTTAGTAAAACTAACTTAAAAGTAAAAAAATCAAAAAAAAAAAAAAAGAAAAAAATTCGAGAAAAAAATCAAAAATCAAAAAAGACTCAAAAGCCTTCCTTAAGGCCTTTAGAAACTATGTTAGGAACCTTAGAGATATGTCAGAGATATGATTCAAAAACTGATAGATATACTGATCCCACAGACATTGCCAGTACTGGCAGACTGGGCTGACAGTGCAACCCTCCCCAAACCTCCCCCCTCCCCAATAAGATATTGCAGCCCCCAACCCAAGTGAGAAAGCAAACAAACATCTCCAGCAAGCAAAAAACTGCTCTCCCATGCAAAAACACAGCATCCATGGGACCTGATGGTCCCCCGCTGTAATGCACAGCTTAACAGCTAGGACAGCTGTTTCTGGCAAGTCCAGCTGTTTAATCAAAGCCCAGGGAGTCTGATGCATCTGTGGGGGCGCACTGCTGCAACTGCACCTTCCTCACCCATACCCCAACACCACCCCCCCCATTAACCAAGGCCGCCCTTGACCATTAAGCCATGGAGAGGATCATAATGGACCTCATAAATAAAGGGATTGGCTACATATTGGATTTGTAGACTTTTGGATCTTGGTTAGTTTGGCTTTGTCTTTGGCAGATCATGCCTTTAAAACTTTTTTTTAAAGTTGGCTGACTTTTTCAAAGAGTCACCAAAGCCCAGGCATGAGGGAAAGCCTACCTAAGGCCTTGACAGTCGATCTGGCTAAGGCCTATCACATACACACATTGAAAACTCAATGAAAAAATACATCACAAGATGGGTACAGAAACTGTGCTGTGGAGTTGCCCACTGGCAAAAGTGTCAGAACCCACAGGGTCAGCATCATGTCAGACTCCATTGTCCCACAGAGTGTCAGTCAGTAGGGCTCAGTCCTGGGCCCATCTACTTGACTACTTTTCACCCTGCATACACATTTACATGTTACAAAAGTTGGAAGTATGCAGAGCACTGCAAGCAATAGTGAAAACACATCTGACACAGATATCCTTCCACAAAAGTCTCCACAGAGCGGATACAGAAGGGCCTCACAGGTGCCAGAACTGGTGCCAGAAAATGCACCCCAAAGTTAATGGGAAAAACAAGGTTACCACTAACTTCTGAAAAACAAGGTTACTGAGCACAAAAGAAGTTATCGCAATCCACTGGAGGGAGAAGAAGTAGTCAGCTAACTGAGGGAGGATGTCCTTCTGTAGTCTGTATTCAAGAATGTCTTGAAGAGCTTCATAGTCTCATGAAGATCTTCTCATCAGCCCCATCATGATCATGGAGGCTCATTCACTCATCATGGTCATCCATCACTCATCAGTATCATGAGTAGGATATGTGGTTCATTCTTGCAGCAGCTGGATTCGGAATGTATCACTCCAATCACATAAAGCTGAAAAGGACTCCAAATCTTCCTCTCAAAAAAATCAAAAAAGAACCCATTGGAAAGAACTCCAGCTCTAGCTAACTAGAACCAGATTTTCAGAGAGCCATAAGGTGACCTAACTCGACATCACAAACCATACCAAAATGAAGCAAATTAGCCTCACCCAAAAATAATGATCGTGAACACACTTAATGGGGAGACTTCACCATCGCGGTTAGCATTAAGAGGGCGAGAAAAAGGACATCAAATTGGGAGCTGCTCTCCAGGGGAATTCCAATCCTGCCTTGTGAGGCAGCTGGCATTGCAAAATGAGGGAGAGAAATCTTGACCAATGGATGGGAGACGGCCACAGTATGGATGGGATTCCCAGATATACTCCCCCATACTAAGATATGGCACTAAGCAAAATAATGGCACCAGTTTCCCCATACTAAAAGGGGGGGTAACAATAGGCTGGCCTAGGCTAGGCTAGGTATGCTATGAACATCAAGAATAATGGTGGCGTTAAATGTATATAGACAATACACAATTGTTAAATAATGAAGCTTTATTAGTGGCATTACTTGTCTTTTTTATATTGCTGTATATCTTTCAGCTGCATCTAGAGCTAAATTTCAAATACAGTAATTTACAAAGTTGTTTTACTTATTATTTCCTTGGACTCATTACTGCTACAGGGTATGATTGTATGAACTTTCCTAAACAAGATCTATAACTGTCCTAGAAGTACAGATCTGGGTTTCATAAGTGATGAAGTGGAAATCTCAGCAGTGGAAATCTTTTTCCTGTAATATTTTTGTATGATTGTATGCATAGGTGTTAATAATTGTATGTCTTACAGGTGATGGAATAGAAGTAAATCGTTGAAGTTAATATATTTTGCAGTTTACATAGAAATTTTTTTTTAATATTATTTTTGCTCTGTACCTGCCAACCATCAGTATGTCCCCTAGATCAGACACCACACTGCCCTGTGGGATATCATCCAGGCAGCCATGAAGGTGCTTTGCAATCTTGCCTGCTTCCTGACAATCAGAGCATTTTTGTTTGCTTAACTCACATCCCTGTTTAGTGATATTAGCACCTGAATCACCACAAGGACCACCTCTGCTCATTGTTCTTCATGTGTGTTCTCCCCCACATGCCCTGATAGAGGTGACCATCACCTGCTTGAGTGGCCACTCCCATGTAAAAAAAAATCTTGATTTACCTTTAAATGTTGTTAGCCTTTTAGCTTCCTTGCTTTTGGAGTCTAGTGTTCACTCTGGATGTTTGGTCACTGCCTGGGTGAAGTTTCTGTGTTTTACCCATGCATGTGCTGGTCTTCTCCATGTAAACTAAAAATGTGCAGGTTGCATTGAACTGTCCATATGTATTGCATTTGCCTTCCCATGTGACCCAGATCAAGGTGAAAATAAAAGTTTGAGAAGGACCAATTCAATTAGCTGTCCAATAAATAAATACAGTATTTACCCACATAAAATATAAAACATATGTTTATGCAGGAGGGCATGCCTCCATATGCTTAAATGTGTTATACTGTGCCATACCATTCCCCTAACTTAATAATTCTGACTTTTAGGTTGTAATGATATGGTGTATGGACAAGGCCTCTGTGTATCCTCTTCTTTGAAGTGCACTGACCGTGGAGTAAGAATAATTTAGTAGAAGATCATTGGGGGTGCAGCCCCCAGACGGAGGCAGGGTTTGAGGGATGATTGCCCCTGCTAAAGTCAATAAATATAGTAGAAATGATAGAAAACTAAATGGCTTGATTTCTAAGCATTTTCCAAGCTGCTTTAACATTGAAGGCTGCTACAGTTTGCTCATATTCCCTGACTCTTTAATTTCTCTCCAGTAGAACATACATATTAAAATACTTTCAACTGACCAGCTGTAATTTGTGATTCCAGTGGCTGTATCACTGTTTTTACCTTTTTTCAGTTTTTCATTTGCTATTTAATGCCTTCATTGGTAAGATATGTTAAATCACATGACTACTTCTATCTGATGAGGCCTCCCCACATGTAGTTTGTTATAAAATTAAGACCTCTTCTTTTTTTTCCTTTTTGGAGGCCTCACCACACAAATTATCAAGCTAGATCCTCATTTTACTGACTCACTCGTTCCCCAAAAATTGGTAGAAGAAAGTGACCATGTAGCTTACTAGGAAAGAATCACAATAAGTGGCTGGGATTTTTCAGTGCTTGCCCTAATCCCCTCTTCACAGCTTTATGTATGGTAGAGGTTTGCACTGTCATATGGATGGATGTTTCTATACACACTACTTTTGTAGATGTTCTTCGTGTTTCACTGTTGTAGTCATTACATTTGGGTAATCTGCTAGCAGGTTGCCCTCAGTCGGCCTGATTAACAAAGTCTTGGGTCCTGCGTCAGTTGCTGTCCCTTCATCCATGATGTCAGGTCGTCAGGGGTATAAAACATGCAGCCAATGCCATTACATCAGTCTTTCTTGCTGTGCGGTGCCCGAAGCAGAAGCAGTTCGCAAGTGCCGGTCGGCCAACTCCTGAAATTTTCTTTTTTGAGTTTCAGAACCAAAGTCTTCAACTAAAAGCTAAGTACCGCGTTGGGGAAACTTTTTCTTGCTCCTTACCGATGTCAGTAAAAGTTAATAATTGCATTACTCGTGGAAAGCAAATACCTCATAAAGATTTTAATTTGTACTGTATTCCTTGCCTAGGCCCTGACCACGATGTACCTTGCTGTCAGTTCTGTGCTTTATTTAATCAGTGCACTATCCATCGTCTGTATATTTTTGCCTCTAAATATTTTGGTTCTCGGTTTAATTATCCAGAAATGTCATCGGTTAGCCATCCGACTACCAGGATTCTGAAAAAAACGTAATGATAAAGACAGAGACAGGCCGCTGAGTTCCAAAACTGCCGATGATGCTTCTCCTAAGCCAGTCACCAGTTCACCTGTACTCAGTGAAGTGCTTTCGCAGCCCCTGATATCTGCTACTTCTGATTCACAGGCCTCTATTGAAACCCATTCGGAGTCCGATATGCCGCGAGATGCTTCAACTGTGGAACCCGCGGATGTCTCTAGCTTGGATGGGTCCGGAGCCACTGTGCAGGCACCGGCTTCTGAGGGTGTATTCAGGCCTATGGACTTGCATATTAAATCGACGCCTCCTTCATTACTAAGGCCTAAATCTCGATCCATGTCTAAAAAACAGACATCCGGGCCACATGCTCAGGCCTCTATGCCTAAAAAACAAGTGATAAAAATGGCTGAAGATCTAATAACTCTAATCAGGGGTAGGACTGAGCTTGATTATGAATCTTCTGATTCTGTTTTTTCTGACTCTTCCGATGACCTGGATTTGTCCTTACCTACTTATGAGGATTCTGATGCAGAGGACTCTATTCCCTCTGCTTCCCCTCCTGAGGATTTTTCTTTTGGGGAAACCTTACATACTCTAAGGGAGCATTTTCACTGGGAAAGCCAGGAATTTTCTGATTTAAAAAAGAGGCTTAGGGATTTCTTTCTCCTACCTCAGCATAGGCCTTTGGCTATTCCTCCTGTACTAGACATTGTTGATAATGCTTTCTCGGAATCCAGTTTGGCCCCTGATTCCCTGCCTCCTGCTCCCAGTAAACCTGACAGATACTACAGGGTTCCTGAGTCCCACAAGTTCCTTTTCAAAAATCCTATTGCAGCTCCAGAGACTATTTCACAGGGGCCCAAGGGCATTAAGGCTTCTACTGCTCAAAATCCTCCCCCTTCTGATAGAGATTCCAGGGCGCTGGATAGATGGGGTAAAAAGGTTTTCACTTCAGCAACCTTGGCCATTAAAGCTTTAAACTGCCAGTTTCATATGTTAAAATATCAGCAATGTGTTATTGGACTGCTTAAACAGAAAATGGTGTTGATTCCTGACTGTGTTGAAAATAAAGACTTACATGATTTAATGCATTCTGCTGAACAAGTTGGAAAACAAACTTTGCAATGTGGATTTGATTCATTAGAGGCCTCATGCAGGGCTGCTGTTACTGCGTCTGTGCTTAGAAGGCATGCTTGGCTTAAGGAGTAATCTTTGCCTGATCATGTTAAAGCTAAATTGCTGGATGCTCCTTTAAATCAGGACTGCCTGTTTGGTAACAAGGCTGAAGACGTTCTTAAAAAGATGGAAGATAAAGCTAAATCTATGCAAACTGTTAAAGATTTTTTACAAGTTCAGCCTCCTAGATTTAGTAGGCACTGGCCCTCTAAGAACTGGTCCCTTTCAGCCCCTTCCAGGTCTTCTCAAGCCAAACCCAGACACAGCAAAAACCACAGGTTTCAGTCCCATGGGGACTCACAGAACTAAGCAGTGGGGGGCCTCCACTTCCAAGTGTGGGAATAATAAGACTCCCCCCTATGGTAAACTGTCTCAATGACTTCCTTTTAAAATTTCCAAGCACTTATCTTCTGACTGCTCCTTTGGGGGGAAAGATTGCTCTTCATGCAAAGAACTGGGAACTCATTACCCAGGACAAATGGGTTTTAAATATAGTGTCCCAGGGATACAGATTTCACTTCCACACATTGACAATGCCAAGTGGGTGGCCGGACCTACCCCCAAATCAGTGGGCAGAGGCCAAAAAACAAGTGCTTTCTCTCTTAAGCATGGGGGCTATTCAACTGGTACCAGAAGAGGAAAAGGGACAAGGTTTCTACTCAAGACTTTTCCTGGTACCCAGAAAAGACAATTCATGGCTTCCTATCCTGGACCTGTCTACTCTAGACACCTTTCTGGAGATTCCAAAATTCAAGATGCTGACTCTTCACCAATTACTTCCTATGCTAGGCAAAGACGCCTGGTTGGCAACACTAGATTTAAAAGAAGCATACCTGCACATCCCAATCAGGGAACCTTGCAGAAGATACCTACGCTTCAAAGCAGGCTACACACATTATCAGTTCTCTGCATTGCCCTTTGGTGTATCTACTGCGCCCAAGGTTTTCACAATGCCTAGCTCCAGTTATTGCATTTTGCAGGCAAAAATGTATTCAAATATACCCATACCTGGACGATTGTCTAATTCAGGCAGAAAGCCAGGACATACATTTGAATCATTTGGCCTTTGTAAAAAGGGTTCTTACTTTTCTGGGGTACACCATAAATGAAAAGAAATCACAACTGATACCCTATCAACAAATTACATTCCTGTGAGCAAGCTTGAATACAACTTCCCAGATGGCTTACCTCATGCTAGAAAAGCAAATTCATTTGACAACCTACTTCAAACAAGTGGCCACAAAAACCCTGCTGTCTGCAAGACAAATACTGCAAGCCTTGGGGTTCATGGCCTCTTGCATTCTTCTAATTCCATATGCAAGTCTGCATATGAGGAAACTACAGTGGTATCTAAAAAGCCTATGGAGTCAACATTCTCACAGCCTAGAAACAATGATTCCTATCATAACTTGCCTATGCCTAGAGTTCCTTTGGTGGGCAGAGGTCTGCCACCAAAACAAGGGACTACCTTTCACACCACCCCCTGCCGCCCAAACCCTAACAGATTCATCATACTATGCATGGGGGACACACCTGGCAGGGAAGTGCATTCAGGGCAAATGGAACCCAAGTCAAATGCACCTGAATATCAATCAAAAAGAAATGTTAGCTGTACAGAATGCTCTGACAGCCTTCTAGGACTACATTCTTCCAGGACAATTAATGGTAAAGATGGACAACACCACGGTTATGTGGTACATAAACAAGCAGGGGGGTACACATTCTTACCCCCTCTGCAGATGAGCCATGGCATTGTGGGACACAGCCTTGAGCTACCAAGTGCACCTAAAAGCTGAATTCTTGCCGAAAATTAAATACACTGGCAGGCGGACTAAGCAGAAACCTCATGGACCCACATGAGTGGAAACTGGAACCAAGGATTTTCAACATGTTGACAAGCGAATGGGGGATCCCAGATATAGACCTGTTTGCCTCCCCCAGAACTACCAATTGGACAAATTTTGCACAAGGACTCCCCACAAACAAGCCTGGAAAGTGGATGCTCTGTCCTTCAGCTATAAAAACCTATCAGTCTATGCCTTCCCCCCGCTGCCTCTGCTCTCCAAAGTACTACTAAAAGTCAAACAGGACAAACCAAGGATGATTTTGATTGCTTCAGACTGGCCGCATCAACACTGGTAGCCCCTCTTGCGCAGTGTGTCATGGTTATCTCCATGTCACCTGCCTCAGACTCCTTCCCTGTTGTCTCAGCAGGAGAACCAGATTCTGCACCATCAACTTCCAACACTGAACCTTGCAGCCTGGCTAATTACTTAAACTCTCCCTTACCATCCCTCAGCAAACCTGTGATGGATGTCATCTTAGAGGCAAGGAGGCCTAGTACTAGAAAATCTTATGCTGAAAAATGGAAAAGATTCTGTGCCTGGAACCAGTCTCAAGGGATCAGCACAGCAGTGCCCAATTTACCTCAGATTTTACAATACTTAACTGAGATGCTTCACAAAGGCCTGTATTTTTCCTCCATTAAAATCCACGCCTCAGCCATTTCAGCTCATTATAACACAGAACCTCCCCTCTTCTTTCATCCACTGCTCAAGCAGTTCCTCAGAGGGGCCAAAATTTACAGGGGCAGAGGGGAAGGCTATTTCAAAACAAACCATTGCATTCATTTCTGCTATAAGCAACATGGAAAACCTATCCCCCAGGGGGTCAGACCTCACTCCATCAGGACTGCATCTACTTCTACAGCCTTTCTCAGAGGTGTTCCTACCAGAGACATCCTAGAAGCTGCTACCTGGAGTTCTGTACATACTTTCACCAAACATTATCATTTGTCAATTTTCTCTAAATCCAGAGCTGGCTTTGCCACTGCAGTCTTGCAGGGCCTTATAGCTGGCCCTAATGCTGTCTAAACTCCTCCTCCCAACCATAGCTTTGGGAATCTACCCAAATGTAATGACTGCAACAGTGAAACACGAAGAACATAATACAGTTGTGTACACTTGCCATAAATGTAGATGTTCGAGTGTATTCACCGTTGCAGTCCTGGTTACCCTCCCTCCTGCCCCCTAACTTCTTTTGGCTATACCTCTACTTTCCTTTACTATGCTTAAAAGCCTTTTTGGTGTATTTGCTTTTTTGTTGGAGGTATACCTTTGTGTTTTAATGTTTAATTGCTTCCCATTAGGGTGCACCTGACATCTGGGGCAAGAAAATCTGATGTAATGGTGTCGGCTGCATGTTTTATACCCCTGATGACCTGACGTCATGGAAGAAGGGACAGCAACTGACGCAGGACCCAAGACTTTGTTATTCAGGCTGACTGAGGGCAAGCTGCAAGCAGATTACCCAAATGTAATGACTGCAACAGTAAATACACTCGAACATCTACATTTATGGTAAGTGTACACAAATGTACTTTTTACACATTGCTGGGCAAAGCACTGTAAGCATTGCACTTGATTGACTAATATGTATCACTCTAGTAGACTTAGCATCGAGCAACGTGCTGCCCATTTTCTCTTTTTCTCATTGTCCATGTTGGAAACAGGTAATAATCTGCCACAATGCATTATAGCCCACTAGAATGTTTTTTGGCTATAATATACCATGGCAGATTAATGGTCTTTCTTCATTTTTTTGAACCAGGACTCCTACAGGTCCAGTAACCTTTTGACCATACCATCTGTGCTGGGTCTTTAAGGACCCTTAAAAGTTATCACCTCTAACTGCATTTCTTTATCATCTCTTTATTCATTTTGATTTGTTTAGAAAGCTTTCCTTCATAAAAAAAATGTCATTTGAACTATCACTAGTGACTAAACCTTGCTAAAGTGTATGCTGCCTTGATAGCGATGTAGTTCCATCTTGCAACTGTTGTTTTCACTCTTCTTTGAAGCAGACTTTTAACAAGTTGTTTACTTGTCTGTGCGCTTGACTTGTCTATTTATGCATAGCTTGGTGTGATTACATTTGTATTGGTTAGTTATCCAAGTGAATATGGTGACAAACTCATAAGTGCTGGTCAACAGTCTAAAGCCAGTCAGACTAAAGATGTAGAGGGTATGCCAAGGCAAAGCATGTCCATCCACAGCTAAAGAAGAGCCGGCAGTTTGAATGAAGCTGAGATCAGATGTATTAATATGAAAGGTATGAGGTTACAATCCATAAAACAGCAGCAGACAGTCTAGTATCAAGCCCAGAGTCAAATGTCAAGCTTTCTTCCTCTTTTTATTAGAATACTATCAACACAGGATGCAGTAAGTGGTCTCTTCTGTCATCAAATATAGTGTGAAGGCACAGTTACATTCTTTGTTTTGGGACGCACTGTGACAGCTTCATTTATGCATCCTTTTAAACTAACAGTTTTTACTAAACAGATTCAAAGTGTAGTGCATTGAGATTTCAGTATGTTATGGTACTTCACTGCACTCGGTCTGCAGAAATCCTTCAGGCTGTCCGCACAAAAAGCACAGCCAGGGAGTTATGGAATCCTGGCAGACATCCATTCTTCCTACTCAAAGAACAAGAGAATAGGAAATGACTATCCCTTTTGGTTATGTTACATTTCTGAATGCTTTTTTGTCTAAATTATTAAAATAGCTGGCATGGTCTTCTCTCTTTTATAATGGCATTACTAGAGTTTTAAATCATGTAAAGGCTTAATGGAGAGACTGCACACCATTTTAGTCTCTTTAAGCTGCTGTTTCAATATATAATTTATTTTTTTCACTATCAAGATCCACTGACAAACTTCCATTCAACATCTGCATATTTTTCTCACTGTAAGTTATGCATGTGTCAAACGAGAGAAGTGCATCATTTCATTTACCATATACACGTTCTGAATTGTTATATACATTGTCACAGGATTAATCAGATAACATATACCATAGCTCTCAACCAATCAAGGACACATCTCACCAAAATCAAGGACAAATCCTGAAATAATCAGGGACACTTTTAACATATTAGTACTATTAACCTGAGACATTGACAGAATAAGAAAATGTGAAGTAATATACATTTTCTGAAGTAAAAGAAACCTGTGACTCTAATTATTGTCATCATTTATTAAGTATAATTTAGCACCTTTTCTCCAAAAACCATCAGTTTTAGGAGGGATTAAGAGGGACAGAGCTAAAATTTGAGTCAAAATCAGGAATGTCCCTGAAAATCGGGGAGAATTGAGAGGTATGCATGTCACTTTTTTCTGTCAAGAGTATTAAGATACTCATTCCGAAAGTGTACAGTATAGTAGTAAACACAAAGACTCTGGAAAAGACATTAACAGTCTCAAATAAAGAAAGGTAATAAATGCAAAGTATCAGGAAAAGACACTAATGGTCTCACATATAAAGAAAGTAGAACATTTCTAAATGTATCAGTTATGAAAAATATGTACTTCTAGGGTGCTTCACTGCAGCAAGTATTATTGCACCGACCTTTAAGTTTTTTGTTTCACTGTGGTTCACCACTTCTGACCAAAATAGCTCAGTGCTTCACTATGGCATTCAGAAAAAATGTAATCATGCTTAAGCAAGCATTTTGAAACACACATCTGTGATGATGATTATACTCAGCTGACAAAGAAAATTTGTAAATAAACAAGGATATGGCTAGTACTAAGGCCTATGAGATGGGATTCTTAAGACTTTTCTCAACAGGTAATTATATTTGTTTAGTTATAAATCCAGACTGCACTGTACATCGAGCTGTTTTATTACTGAAACTTTAAAGAACTCTGTTTCCTGAGCACAAGACCTGCGTTTGGTGCATAGGGCTGTGCAGCACCCATTCACATGAGGTCTGAAAATGTGCACATGAGAGACAAATGAAGGATCAACATGTTTAGGAATAGCAGTGAAAATATGTTATACAAAAACAACTTTACTGGCCAGATGCAGATCGAATATCCCTTCGTCTTCATAGTATGGACACAAGGTAAAGCCTTCTCCTTTATTTCTTTTGGAAACACCCATTTGGGAAGAAAATAAATGCATTAAATTATCATCCAAAACATCCTGGTGTTTTACTATACTTAAAGCTTTGAAGAGAAATGGAAGTTTTGTTCTCACCATAATGATACAACTGAAATGATTAGGTCCATCAGTAGGACAACCTGAAGGTAACAGTAGGACCTATTGGCAGTTAAAACATATCCGTTGTCCTACCGTGCAATGCATCGTTCTCCGTCAATCTCCAGATGTTTGGTAAAGAGTACAAATATAGCCACAAAGCAAGGAGAAAAGGAAGAAAGGAGAAAAGCCAAACCCACCTTAGGCAGCCATACTGAGTGAGGGTAAAGTTACTGCAGTCTTCTTACAGACCATAGGTACATAACTTTTTCATCTGACAACAAGTGGTCAGAGTAACCAACAAATCTGCCTGTCTTGTTCCACTTATGAGAACATCCCCTTAATAACAGCATATCCAAATGATTTGGATTTAATATTCAAGTTGTTATACCTGAGAATGTGATACGCAAACAGCAGGCACCTGCTGAGTGGACATCATCTACAGATTTGTTCCACAAAAAAAAGCTGCAGATGTGGGCCTAGCCCTTGATAACTGGGCATTTGGTGTAACCAGTAAGGATTTACATACTGAGTGTAGCAGAACTCTATGCAGGTTGCAGCCATGTGAAGGTAGTCTTAAAAACAATAGACATTTCCTTTTCATAAGATCATAGAATCATAGGAAATACAAGGCAGTTGAGGCAAAACAGTATTTATGCCTTGTCAATACACAGTCTTGCTCAAACCTCTCCCCAAGAAGGGTAAAGCAGGCCTATCTTGTTGGTGTAAAGATGAATTAACTAATCATGCTTATGGAAAGGTTTGGTTCTGTTGAGGTGAAAACTTCAGCTGCCCATGCACATCCATGCAATAGAGTAAACATTCTCCCTTGTTGGAGGAAGATGTAAAAATGGCTAAGTAATAGTCTGATTCAAGATTGACTCCAAAGTTCCTTGTAGCATAAAGGATAGATTTGTCTTAAACACCAGTTTTATTGTACAATTAGGTAAGAACATTTTACTGGCAATGATGTTCTTCGTATTTCACTGTTGCAGTCATCACATTTGGGTTATCTGCTTGCAGTAGCCGTCAGTCAGCCTGATTATCAAAGTCTTGGGTCCTGCGTTGGTTGCTGTCTCATCTTCCATGACGTCAGGTAGTCAAGGTATAAAGCATGCAGCCAACACCATTACATCAGTCTTTCTTGCCGTGCGGTGCCCGAAGCAGAAGCAGTTCCCAAGTGCTGGTCAGCAGACTCCTGAAATTTTTGTTTTCGAATTTCAGAACCAAAGTCTTCAACTAAAGCTAAGTATCCCTTTGGGGAAACTTTTTCTTGCTCTAAACCAATGTCAGTAAATGTCAATAATTGTATTTCTTGTGGAAAGCAAATACCTCATAAAGATTTTCATTTGTACTGTATTCCTTGCCTAGGCCCTGACCACGACGTACCTCGCTGTCAGTTTTGTGCCTTATTTAAACCACAAACTATTCGTCGCTGGTACATTTTCACTTCTAAATATTTTGGTGCTCGGTTCAATTATCCATATATGTCTTTCATAAGCCACCCAACTACCGGCATTCTGAAAAAAACACAAAGATAAAGACAGAGACAGGCTGGCTACATCCAAAGCTGCCGACAACGCTTCTAAGCTTGTCGCCAGTTCGCCAGTACTCAGTGAGGTGCTTTTGTAGCCCCTAATACCCGCTACTTCAGATTCACAGGCCTCTACTGAGACCCATTCGGAGTCCGGTATGCCGCAAGATACTTCAACTGCGGAACCTGAGGATGTCTCTACTTTGGATGGGTCCGGAGCCGCTGTGCAGGGACAAGCTTCTGAGGGTGTATTCAGGCCTATTGACTTGCATATTAAACTGATGCCATCTTCTTCTTCTAGGCCAAAAACTTGAACCATGCCTAGGAAACTGATGCCCAGACCGCATGGTCAGGCCTCTATGCCTAAAAAACAAATTATAAGAATGGCTGAAGACCTTATTACTTTAATCAAGGGAAGCCAACCTTCCCCCTCTAAGAGACCTAGGACAGAATTTGCTTATGATACTTCTGACCAGGATTCTGAAATTTCTGTCTCCTCTGATGACCAGGATTTACCCTTATCTACCTATGAGGATTCTGATGCAGAGGACTGTATTCCCTCTGCTTCTCCCCCAGAGGATTTTTCTTTTAGTGAAACCTTGCATACTCTTAGGGAGCATTTTCACTGGGAAAGCCAGGGTTACTCTGATTCTAAAAAGAGGCTTAGAGATTTCTTACTCCTGCCCCAACAAAGGCCTTTAGCTATCCCTTCAGTGCTGGACATTGTTGACAATGCCTTTTCGGAATCTAGTATGGCCCCTGACTCTTTTCCTCCTGCTCCCAGAAAACATGATAGATATTACAGGGTTCCCGAGTCCCACAAGTTCCTTTTTAAAAATCCTACTGCGGATCCTGAGACCATTTCACAGGGACCCAAGGGCATTAAGGCTACTATTGCCAAAAATCCTACCCCTTCTGATAGAGATTCCAGGGCCCTGGATAGATGGGGTAAGAAGGTATACACCTCTGCAACCTTGGCCATCAGGGCCTTAAATTGTCAGTTTCATATGTTAAAGTATTAGCAGCATATTACTGGATTAATTAAACAGAAAATGATGTTGATTCCGGATTGTGCTGAAAATAAGGATTTACAGGACTTAATGCATTCTGCTGAACAGGTTGGAAAACATATTTTGCAATGTGGTTTTGATTTACTAGAGGCATCTTGCAGGGCTGCTGTCACTGAGTCTGTACTTAGAAGGTATGCTTGGCTTAAGGAGCAATCTTTGCCAGATCATGTTAAAACTAAGTTGCTGGATGCTCCCTTAAATCAGGACTGCCTGTTTGGTGACAAAGTAGAATAAGTTCTTAAAAAGATGGAGGAAAAAGCTAAATCTATGCAAACTATTAAAGATTTCTTACAAGTGCAGCCTCCTAGATTTAGTAGGCATTAACCCTCAAAAAATTGGTCCTTTCCTGCCTCTTCCAGGCCTTCTCAGTTCAAACCCAGAAACAGCAGGACACAGCAGTGGGTGGGCTTCCACTTCCAAATCAGGGCGTAGTAAGACTCCCCTTATGGTAAGCTGTCTCAATGATGTAACTTTAAAACTTCCAAGCACTTCTCAACTGACTGCTCCTTTAGGGTGAAAAATTGCTCTGCAAGCAAATAATTGGGAACTTATTACCCAGGAAAAATGGGTTTTAAACATAGTTTCCCAAGGATACAGATTTCACTTCCACACGTTACCAACCCCAAACGGTTGGCCAGATCTATCCCCAAATAAGTGGGCAGAGGCTCAAAAGCAGGTACTCTCTCTCTTAAGATTAAAGGCTATTCAGACTGTACCAGAAAAGGAAAAGGGACAAGGTTTCTACTCAAGACTTATCCTGGTACCCAGAAAATGCAGCTCATGGTGTCCTATCCTGGACCTGTCTATCCTAAACACCTTTTTGGTGATTCCAAAATTCAAGATGCTAACTCTTCACCAGTTGCTTCCCATGATAGGCAAAGATGCCTGGTTGGCAACACTGGATTTAAGAGAAGCCTACGTGCACATCCCAATCAGGGAATCTTGCAGAAAATACGTACGATTCAAAACAGGCTACATGCACTTTCAGTTCTCTGCACTGCCCGTTGGCTTATCTACTGCGCCCATGGTATTTACAAAGTGCCTAGCTCCAGTCATTGCATTTTTCAGGCAAAGAAATATTCAAATATACCCATAACTGGCCGATTGTCTAATTCAGGCAGAAAGCCAGGACATACTTCTGAATCATCTGGCATTTGTACAAAAGGTGTTAACTTGCCTGGGGTATACCATAAATGAAAAGAAATCACATCTGGTACCCTGTCAACAAATTATATTCCTTGGAGCAAGCTTGAACACAACTTCCCAGATGGCTTTCCTCACATCAGAGAAACTAATTCATTTTACAGCTTACTTCAAACTAGTGGCCACAAATATCCTGCTATCTGCAAGGCAAACACTGCAAGCCTTAGGGTTCATGGCCTCGTGCATTCTACTAATTCCATATGTAAGACTGCATATGAGGAAACTGCAATGGTATCTAAAAAGTTTACGGTGTCATCATTCTCAGGATCTAGAAGCAATGATTCCTATCATACCTTGCCTACGATTAGAATTCCTTTGGTGGGCAGAGGACTGCCACCAAAACAAGGGACTACCATTCACTCTACCCCCTGCCGCCCAAACCCTAACAACTGATGCATCAGACTATGCATGGGGGGCACAACTGGCAGGGAAGTGCATTCAAGGCAAATGCAACCCAAGTCAAATGCATCTGCATATCAATCAAAAAGAAATGTTAGCTGTACAGAATGCTCTGACAGCCTTCAAGGACCACATTCTTCCAGGACAATTAATGGTAAAGACGGACAACACCACTGTTATGTGGTACATAAACAAGCAGGGCGGTACCCATTCTTATCCCCTCTGCAGACTAGCCATGGCTCTGTGGAACACAGCCTTGAGATACC
The DNA here is from genome assembly GCF_019279795.1 of Protopterus annectens. Classification (NCBI taxonomy): domain Eukaryota; kingdom Metazoa; phylum Chordata; order Ceratodontiformes; family Protopteridae; genus Protopterus; species Protopterus annectens. The sequence continues at coordinate 709,075,918 of NC_056735.1, forward strand.
AAGTTCATCTACAGGCTCAATTCCTGCCAGGAAAACTAAATACACTGGCAAATGAACTAAGCAGAAATCTCATGGACCCACAAGAGTGGAAACTGGAACCAAAGATTTTCAACATGTTGATCAACAAATGGGGGATCCCAGATATAGACCTGTTTACCGCCCCCCAGAACAACCAATTGGACAAATTCTGCACAAGGACTCCCCACAAACAAGCTTGGAAAGTGGATGCTCTGTCCTTCAGCTGGAAAAATCTATCAGTTTATGCCTTTCCCCCTCTGCCTCTCCTCTCCAAAGTACTTCTAAAGATCAAACAGGACAAACCAAGGACGATACTGATTGCACCAGACTGGCCACGCCAACACTGGTAACCCCTCTTGTGCAGTGTGTCTCAGCTGGCCCCATGGGACCTACCTCAGACCCCTACCCTGCTGTCCCAGCAGGAGAGCCAGATTCTGCACCCCCAACTTCAAACCCTGAACCTGGCAGCCTGAATAATTACCTAATCTCTCTGTTACCATCCCTCAGTAAATAAGTGTTGGATGTCATTTTGGAGGCAAGGAGGCCTAGTACTAGAAAATCTTATGCTGAGAAATGGAAAAGATTCTGTGCCTGGAACAAAACTCAAGGAATGGCCACAGCAGTGCCCAATTTACCTCAGATTCTTCAATACTTAACTGAGATGCTTCACAAGGGCCTTTCCTTTTCCTCCATCAAAATTCACGCTGCAGCCATTTCAGCTCATTACAACACAGAACCACCCCTCTTTTCTCACCAACTGCTCAAGCAGTTCCTCAGAGGGGCCAAAAACTTAAGACCACCCAGGAGATCCCCAACTCTAGCCTGGGACCTTAATTTTGTATTGGAAAAACTCACTATTCCTCCTTTTGAGCCAGCTGCAACTGCAGAGTTAAAATTCCTTTCTTGAAAAACAGCTTTTCTTTTAGCAATCACTTCAGCAAGAAGGGTATCTGAATTACAGGCCCTTATGGGAGTGGAGCCTTTCATCATCTTTCATGCAGATAGGGTGTCCCTCAGGACAAATCCCTCTTTCATGCCCAAGGTGGTATCCAGTGTGGCTCTTAATCAGTCCATTCATTTACCAACCTTCTTTTCTAATCCACAGAACAAAGGGGAATGGATACTGCACTCCTTAGATGTGCACAGACAACTTAGATTTTACTTGGACAGGACTAAACCTCAAAGGAAATCTGAACAACTGCTAGTGGCATTTGCTGCAGAGGCAGAGGGGAAGCTGTTTCAAAGCAAACCATTTCTAAATGGATAGGCCATTGCATTCATTTCTGCTATAAGCAACATGGAAAACTTATCCCAGAAGGGATTAGACCCAATTCAACCAGGGCTGCATCTACCTCTACAGCCTTTCTCAGGGGTGTCCCTACCAGACACATCCTAGAAGCTGCTACCCGGAGTTCTGTTCATACTTTCACCAAGCATTACCATTTGCCAATTTTCTCTAAATCCAGAGCTGGCTTTGCCATTTCAGTCTTGCAGGGCCTTATAGCTGCTCCTAATGCTATCTGAATTCCTCCTCCCGTCCTTAGCTTTGGGAATCTACCCAAATGTGAGGACTGCAACAGTGAAACATGAAGAACATAGTACAGTTGTGTACACTTACCATAAATGTAGATGCTTGAGTGTATTCACTGTTGCAGTCCTGGTTACCCTCCCTCCAGCCCCATGACTTCTTTTGGCTATACCTTTATTCTCCTTTACTATACTTAAAAGCTTTTTGGTGTATTTGCTTTTTGTTGGAGGTATATCCTTGTATATTTATATTTAATTGCTTCCCATTAAGGGGGGCACCTGACATCTGGGGCAAGAAAAACTGATGTAATGGTGTCGGCTGCATGCTTTACACCCCTGACTACCTGATGTTATGGAAGATGAGACAGCAACCGATGCAGGACCCAAGACTTTGATAATCAGGCCGACTGAGGGCTACTGCAAGCAGATAACCCAAATGTGATGACTGCGACAGTAAATACATTTGAACATCTACATTTATGGTAAGTGTACACAACTGCACTTTTCCATCTCTGATGTTTGTTTTGCCAACAAGGTGACCTCAATTGGTAGGGTTTTCCAAGGAGGAAATCTGAGATCTGTTGATACCACTAGTGTAAAGGCAATCTAGTGACTTGTTTCTAAAAAAAGGCTAGAGCATATGGCAGGCAAGGTTTCTAACTTGGTGGGGGGATCTCAGTTGGAATATGTATTTAAGAAAGCTGTTACTTACCTTAAAACAAGATACGGATGCTGAGTGACAGGCTAAGTAAAAGCTGGAAATTGTGGCCATGAGTACTTTAATGTTAAAGTAAACGTATGATAGATATACTGTACCTGTTCATCCTGTGGTCCTATGAGGTGCTCCATCAATTCCTCCTTGCAAACTGCATGAGTTTCAGCAAATAACATAACCAGATTACCCATTTAATAAATAAACAATTAAACAAGTAAGTATTCTGAGACTGTGTGTATGCAGATCAGAGATAGGTTCACATCTTTAACATTATTCCATTTTAAAAACATACTATTTATCCTTAGTAAGTCTGCTTGATGAAGGATCTCTTTGAGAACATGGGCACGTTAACTACCTTCTGAGTAAATTCTGGGTTGTTGGCTATGACTGCAAAGGAAAAATGTAGATCAGTAATGGCGAACCTTTGGGCTCAGTGTGTCAAAAATTTGGAAAATGCTTATCTTGACTCTGTTGATGTGTTACCCCCCCTGAACAAAAGAGAAACAGTTCTTTACATGTTCATTTATTTAAAAAAATACAGTCCAATCATGTGTGCTGCTATATATTGTAAAAGTAAAGGAAAAATCAGTGACTTATAGAGAAAACAATATGCACACTGATAACTGGGCTTAAAACAGTGCACCAAAAAATTACCTTACTTTTAATAGTAATTTTGAATTGAACTGAAAAAAAATTAAAGAACACATTGCATTTGATTTGGTTAGCATTAATAAATGACTTTTTTGTTGCTAATTTTTAATAGATAAGTACAGTGTCACATATTTCTAGTATTTTTGTTCATTCAGTTTCTTTGGTAACTTGTGTGTTGGTGAACCATGGTGTGTCACCTTTGACACATGTGTCATAGGTTTGTGATTACTGTTGTAGATGGTTAAACATCAGAGCGTGTAATTCGGGGAGCAATTTGCCTGAGGGGTGAGACGGCAGTGTCTTTAAAGGTGTGAGATGAAGTAGTCCATCTAGACCACTATAATTGAACCATGAGTGTCACCTCGGCCTGATGAGATTTTGTCTTCTTATGAATTTGATCATCAGGTGGAATGTGTACAGGAAATTATGCCAATGCTTCACCGGATCATCACTTGGGCAGTTAAGTGAGGGATGGACTAAACAGAAGCACTGATGAAACTTTGTTTTTCATGGGGTTGCAAAGTGATTGAGAATTGCCCCCCACCCCACCCCATACCATAAAACAGGCTCTTGACTCTGGTTTAGTGAATTAGGAGAAGGGCCATTTCTGAGGAGGAGGAGTAGTCATATACTGAGTTTGTCAGCCAGCGACTCCACCCATCCCCCAAGTATATGTGCACCTATCACCCTGCTCCACAGTCTCATGGTTTTCCTGCAAAGTAGATAGGAGAAATGAGTACCTGCGCGTTTGTGATGTTCTTGGGCATTTCATCATTTTAATTGGGCGTAATGTCATGTAGCAAACATGCCAATGGGAAAAAAACACATTATACAATGACTGGCCATTAGTATTCCAAAATGTGCACACTGATTGGCCAGCTGAACCAGCGTGCCCATTGTAAATCTGACAATATACCAACGGAAAAGGTCCGGTCAACCAGACTTTTTTTCTGTTGGTATATTGTCCAAGTTTTAATTTTTTTTCTATTAAAAAAAAAAAAAATAAAGCTGTAGTCCCAACTCTGCACATACGAGAAAGACATCCTGAAGAAAATACAAAGAAAATCAGGTATGTTATATAAAATTAAATTCACGTACCTGATTTTCCTTGTATTTTCTTCAGTCTGTCTTTCTCGTATGTGTGGAGTCGGGACTGCAACTCTCCTACCCCTAAATTGCCCAAAACTATTTTTTTTAATTAAAAAAAAAAAGAAAAAGAAAGAAAGAAAAACGGAGTAATGAAGATCTTCTTTTCTCCGTTGCTTACTTTCCGAAGCACTGATGTACTGGGTATGCATGGGGAAGCAAGTCCCATATGCATGCACAGTACAACAAAAAAGCAACAGGATCTCTACGAGCCGTGGAAGGACAGCACAGAACCATTATACAAGGACATTATTTTAAGAAAAGTAAGTATTTTTTTCTTAAATAATGTCATTGTATAATAGCAAAAACCCGTGTCTGGGTGTGGGCAATGCTGGATTTACCCACAGTTGTCTCTGATGTCCTTCAAGGATGCATCTGCAGTCATAACATATAGGTTGTCCTGCCTCAGGCAGCCCTTCGGTCGGCCGGATTCCAAAGTCTGGGTCTGGCCTCGGCTGATGTCGCACCTTCCCCGTCAGAGCTGCCTGGGGTATAAAAGCATCAGCCGACGCCATTTCCTCAGTCTTTCTTGCATGTGGCAGAAGCTGTCCGCAAGTGCCGGTCGGTCAGATCCAGTGATTTCAGCTACCGAGAACTTTGCAAAAGCTAAGTACTCCGTTGGGGACTCTTTCTTGCCTCTTTCTGTCAGATAAAGTAAATAATTGTTTAACTTGTGGGAAATAAATACCTCATAAGGATTTCCATTCCTACTGCCTTCCTTGCTTAGGCCCAGACCACACGTGTCGTCCTGTTCAGCCTGTGCTTCCTTCAACCGGCGAACTCTTGTGTCGGTCGAGTTTGCAGAGGAATTTTTTGGGGCTAGTTTTGCATATGAGACCGACATCACATTTGGTGAAAAAGCGAGGACCGACATTCGCGGCCCGTGGTTTCGGGCTGAAACCACGGTAAAAGCCTACCGCGAGTGTCCGATCCACTCAACCACCACCGCCCGGGAGGCCCCGCTGAGTCGGCACGAACTGCTGCCTCGAAACCAGTGCCCAGGATATGTCCGACACCATACCTTTGGACATATCTACTCCTGCGGGGCAGCTAGGCCCCTGCTTCCATGTCCATTAAGGCCTTTCTAGGGCTAAAGCTGCTAAACTTTCTAAAGCTTTCCCAAGACTACATCCCAGAGGCCTACCTCTAGTTCTCAAATCCTCAGCCTTGCAGAGGACCTTATTTCTTTAATTAGAGGTTCACAACCTCACCCAGACAGGGTCTCTCACCCTCCACCAGACAAAGGCCCAGGACTGAGCCTTCTGACCCACACTCTTCAGATGAGTCCTCGGGTGGTTCTGAGTTGTCAGACCACCAGGAGGAGGCTTATTCGCCTATGAGGATTCTGATGCAGAAGAATCTATCCCTTCGGCCTCCCCTCCTGAAGAGTTTTCCTTTGGTGAGACTTTACACTCCATGAGAGAGCATTTTCAATGGCAAGGTCAGGATTTCTCTGATTCTAGAAAAGATTAACCTTTTTGCATTTGCCTCAGCATAGGCCCTTAGCTATACCTCCTGTTTTGAATGTAATTGATGATGTGTACAATGATGTCAGTTCAGCCCCTGATACTCTTCCCCCCAGCCCCTGCCAAACCTGATAGATACTACAGGGTACCGGATTCTCATTTTCATCTGTACAAAACCCATTCTGCAGACCCAGAAACTATTACTCTGGGCCCTAAAGGGGTTGCGGCTACCACTGCCAAAAATCCTCTACCTTCTGAAAGGGAGTCTAGAGCTTTAGAGAGATAGGGAAAGAAGGTATATACTTCTGCAACTCTTTCCGTCGGGGCACTAAATTGTCAATTTCATATGATACAGTACCAAGAGTATTTGTTAGATGAACTGAAACAAGCTTTCTTCTCCTGAGCCCCTTGACCATAAATCCCTTCAGGATTTGGTACACAACTCACAGCAGGTTAGTAATCATTTCTTAAAATGTGGTTATGATGCATTGGAGGCTTCATTTAGGTCAGCTATGACTGGGGCAGTTATTCGTAGGCATGCCTGGCTGAAGGAACAGTCTTTGCCAGACTATGTTAAAGCTAAACTCCTGGATGCTCCAATGGAGAAACAAAATTTATTTGGCTCCTCTGCTCAGGAGGTCTTAAAAAAGTATGAAGAAAAGGCAAAATCTGTGCAAACAGTTAAGGATTTCCTACAAGTACAACCACCGAGATTCAGCAGAAACTGGCCTACTAAGAATTGGTCCTTTCCAGACTCGGACAGAGCCCAGAGGCAGGAACAGACGCCCCAGAGGCAGAGACCAATCTAGGGGCTCTTACAGAGACCGCCAGTGGCAGCCTGCCAACCAGAGAGGTAGTGCAACAGCAGCAACAACAACTACTCCACCAGGACAGGCTCAATGACTTTACTCTGATTCCGCCCACCAGGGCTCAACTGGATGCATTGCTTTATTCTCGGAAAATTGGCATTATATTACAAGGGACACATGGACACTGGAAATAATAGACAAAGGATACAGGTTCCACTTCCACACTTTGCCAAAAAGAAACGGAATGCCAAACCTACCACCAAATCAGAGGGCAGAGGCTTTAAAGCAGATCAACAACTTGCTTCAAATGAAAGCTATAGAAAAGGTACCACTTTCAGAGCAAGGACAAGGATTTTACTCCAGACTATTCCTTGTACCAAGAAAAGAAAATGAATGGAGGCCTATTCTCAACCTGTCCGCACTGAATACTTACCTCATTGTGCCAAAATTCAAGATGCTGACCCTACAGCAACTTCTTCCCATGTTGGGCAAGGAGTCTTGGCTGGTGACTCTAGATCTCAACGAGGCATACCTGCACATCCCTATTCGACCAAACTGCAGAAGACACCTCAGATTTCTTGCAGGAGGCCAGGCTGCATTCAATTCTCAGCATTGCCCTTTGGTTACTGCACCTAGTATTCAGCAATAAATGCCTGCACTGTGTAACTTGTGCACTGCACACTGCAGGGATTCAAATTCACCTCACCCGGACGACTGCCTTATACAAGGACAACAAATAAATTTGATAAAAAACACTTGGCCTATGCCATCCACTCTGCTTACAGGCACCCTGATCAACAGGCCAAATCAAATCCAAAAAATCAAGACTGGTTCCATCCTAAAGGATAACCTTCAAAGTGGACCACCCGGAAACCACCCAATGGCCTTTTCACAAAAGAAACAAAAAAACTTACTTCATACTTCTGAAATCTGACAAATCAGCTCTCAGCTTACTGCAAGGGAAAAAATCCTGCAGGCCCTTGGGTTACATGGCATCATACCCTACCTACTGATGTGCCTGTACAGTGTCAGGCTGCATATGAAGTGTATGGTCTCAACACAGTCACAGTTTGGAAACCTTGATACCAATCATTCCTTGCCTTCAAAAGGAATTCCTGTGGTGGGCTCAGGCCTGCCAGTCCAACAGAAGGTTGCCTGCCTTCAACAAGCCAAAACAAACAACCATCACCACGGACGCTTCAGACCGAGGATGGGGAGCACACATGGAGGGCAACTGTATCCAAGGCTTATGGTCTCAAGGACAGCTACACATGCACATAAACCAAAAGAAAATGCTGGCAGTGATGCATGCAATCGAGGCTTTCAAACCCTTCCTCCATCAAGGCCACCTGTTAATAAGGACAGACAGTACCACGGTCATGTGGTACATAAACAAGCAGGGAGGCACACACTCCTACCCTTTATGCCGGCTGGCTATGAATCTATGGGGGCTATGCCTGAAACTCAATATCCAACTACAGTCCCAGTTTGTGCCAGGAAAGGAGAATGCACTGGCAGACAGCTTAAGCAGGACTACCATGGATGCACACGAATGGATGCTACACCCAGACATCTTCCAACTCATAACAAAGGCATGGGGAACACCGGAGATAGATCTGTTCGCCTCCCCCCTCAACCATCAACTGAGGACATTTTGCTCAAGGACATACCACCCACAAGCATGGAGGGTGGACTCTCTCTTTCAGCTGGAAAGCTCTAAAAGTATATGCCTCCCACCTCCCTCTTTAATGTACAAGGTTCTACTGAAGATCAGGAGGAACAGCCAAGAGTGATTCTGATAGCTCCAGACTGGCCAAGGCAACACTGGTATCCACTATTGAGGAGCATGTCACAGGCAAAACCATGGCCTCTCCCCCATGGCCTCTTCTTCTGACGCAGAACAATTTCAAGATCATGCATCCCAACTTAAAACATTGCAGCTAACTGCCTGAAAATCCCTTAAATCCAAAACAAAATGTTTTATCACAGAGAGTGAAGGACATTATCATGGAAGCTCGCCGGCCTTCCACAAGGAAGACATACTCAGCTAAATGGAAAAGATTTTTCATTTGGAACACATCAAAAGGCTTAGATGTGACAGTGGCAAGCATGACACATATTCTGGAATACTTAGCAGAACTGTTCCACAATGGCCTTTCCTATTCTTCCATTAAGATTCATGCCTCAGAAATTTCAGCAGGATACAATGTGGATCCACCTATCTTCTCACACCCTCTCCTCAAGGAATTTCTGAGAGGGATCAAAAATATCAAACCTCCAAGAAACCCCTTTACCTGGATCTCAACTTTGTCTTGGAGAAACTAACACTTCCTCCCTTTGAACCAGCAGCAACAGCGGATCTTCAGTTTCTGTCTTGGAAAACTGCATTCCTTCTGGCAATAACTTCAGCAAGAAGAGTATCTGAGTTACAGGCATTAATGGCAGTGCAGCCATTTCTTATCTTCCATCAGGACAGAGTTACACTAAGAACTAATCCTACTTTTTTGCCAAAGGTGGTATCTAGGGTATCCTTGAACCAAGCTATTCACTTGCCTACATTCTTCCCAAACCCACAGAATAGGGGGGAAAAACTTTTGCACACCCTGGATATACACAGACAACTACGCTACTACTTGGACAGAACTAAAAGTAGCAGAAAAACTGACCAACTCTTTGTAGCACATGCTGCTGGGGTGCAAGGAAAAGCAATTTCCAAACAGACAATTTCAAAATGGATAGGAAATTCCATTTTGTTACTCCTTTCATGGAAAGTCAGTTCCTGCAAACATCAGGCCTCATTCCACAAGGGCCACAGCCACCACTGCAGCCTTCCTACGAGGGGTGGCTACCAAGGACATTTTAGAAGCTGCTACTTGAGCTCCATGCACATTTACCAAACATTACAATCTACCTTTATACTCCAGATCCAGAGCAGGCTTTGCTACTGCAGTCCTGCAGGGGATCTTAACTACACCATCTTTTTCTTAGTACCTCCTCCCCAGATTGGCTATGGTATTCTACCCATATGTTATGACTGCAGATGCATCCTTGAAGGACATAGTACAGTTTTGTATCTACCATAAATGTAGATGTCCGATAGGTATGCATCTGCAGTCAGGTTTACTCCTCCCTCCTATCCCTCTGTGGTATTCCTAGGGTGCTTACCCCTCTTTAGTTAGCTGGGGAATCTATTATGGTATTTGTTTGTATATATATATATATATATATATATATATATATATATATATATATATATAATTTTGCAAATGTTTGGAATTCTATTGCATTTATCCAAATTTAGCCTTCCTAGAGGGCACCTGGCATCTGGGGCAAGAAAAACTGAGGAAAATGGCGTCGGCTGGTGCTTTTATACCCCAGATGCTCTGACGCCGAAGGTGCGACATCAGCCGAGGCCAGACCCAGACTTTTGAATCCGGAAGGGCTGCCTGAGGCAGGACAACCCATATGTTATGACTGCAGATGCATACCTATCGGACATCTACATTTATGGTAGGTACAAAACTGTACTTTTGGTCACTCGGGCTTCGCCTTCATGACCAAACCACACCAACCTTGGATAAATCCAGCATTACCCACACCCAGATGTGGGTTATTGCTGTATTAACTCACTATGAAATGACCATGCTTTTCTGACATTGTGTTCTGGCTACACATTTAAATAACTCCAGATTTTTTGACCGGATAAACTCTTTTAGATTGTTTTTGCATATCATTCCTATTGCAGATCTTTCCTGCTTGTCCCTTTGCTCTGTTTTTAGATATTTTAAAATAATTTCCTTCAACAGTGATCATGCAGATTCTCATATATCTGAGGTTAAACTAACAAGTTAGCAGTTAGCAGTCTTTGTCTTGCTAAAAAACAAGTTAGTAGTTAGTATTTGCCTTGCTACTAACAAGTTAGTAGTTAGTCTCTGCCTTGCTACTAACAAGTTAGTAGTTAACAGTCTCTGCCTTGCTACTAACAAGTTAGTAGTTAACAGTCTTTGCCTTGCTACTAACAAGTTAGTAGTTAACAGTCTTTGCCTTGCTACTAACAAGTTAGTAGTTAACTGTCTCTGCCTTGCTACTAACAAGTTAGTAGTTAACAGTCTCTGCCTTGCTACTAACAAGTTAGTAGTTAAAAGTCTCTGCCTTGCTACTAACAAGTTAGTAGTTAACAGTCTTTGCCTTGCTACTAACAAGTTAGTAGTTAACAGTCTTTGCCTTGCTACTAACAAGTTAGTAGTTAGTCTTTGCCTTGCTCCCACTCTTGTTAAAGGGAATTACATCTGCACTCTTTAACTCAACAGAGGCTGTGTCTCTTTCTTCTGATTTACTAACTATAACTATAACTGTGTCAGTGATGCAGAGGAATAGAATCTGAAATGTGACCAGGAAAGCCAGGGCTGGATAACAGGCTTGGTCACTGGAGTAGCCAGATAGGAGTGTGGCAGACAGAATGAGCATCATGATGCTGGATCACTGATGTGGAGGCTGTGGGCTGTAGTCAGATGGAGAAAGTGAAAAGAGATTCAGCAGGTTTTGGATCATCATCCACCTTTTTCCATTTTTTTACACAAGGTCAGGTGATGTGTCAGTTGACCACTTCTCTTGATTTACTGCCACTACCATCTTCAATAATAATACCTATCTGCCTCACGTTTTCTCTTATGCAGTCCATCACTCAACGTCTTCGCAGGACATCCTTGTGTCCTCTTGCCTTCCACTTATTTCTTCCATAATGGCGCTACACAATTACCTTCTGCTTTCCTGCACAGGTGACCAAACCACCATAATCTGTTCTCCTTGACCTTCTATGCAACTGAGGGCTAGTTTGACTTCCACTCTGTGAGAAAAACAAAGCCATGAGGACATCAGTGATCTTTCTATATCATGGGCACTTCATGTCAATTATCACAAGCATCACTAGCTCCTCTTCCTTCACTTCCTATAGATTTTATGCAATACAGGAGTAACAGGATACAGTGACATTTGTCTCAGAGGCACTGCACTCAATCCTGTTATCTGATCTTTCTTTGAGGAGTTTTCATGTTCTATCCAGGTCTGTGTAGGTCTTTCCCTGTCCTAAAAACAGGTTGGGAGTTTCTGCCGCAGAGATGATAGGTACAGGCTTCAAATCCAGCTCTCCCACTAAGCTTCAGTGGAATGCCAAGAGACTGAAAAAGCAGAGATTCTAAATGGTGCCTACTGAGGAAAGATTTGTGAGGAACAACTGCTTTAGGCACAAGGATGTACAGTATCCTCTAAATATGACAGTAATGACCACAGGCTATATACCAAGTCAGGACCAGCCACTCAGTGGTATAAACATTGGCTGTAGGTGATTTGATCAAGTTGATTAATGTCATGAAAAGGGGCATGGGTTGAGGACCCAGCCTACTCTAAGCTGTACCAAGAACCCTTACTAACAATGGGAAAGGTTTATTCATCCCCTCTGACCAATGTGTGTGCCTACCATAAATCAGAGCAGCCATAGGTGAGTAAGCTATTGATCAGCTGGTGTGCAGTTACCCAGAACTGATTACTTGCAATAGCCCTATCAAGTGAAGTGAAGTGAAATGAATTAAGGGTTCCTATACTGAATATAGGTTTACTAACAGGACACTGCTTGGAAGTGGAGAAAAGGAGAACAATGCATATCCAGGAAACAAGGTGGAGCGGCAGTGCAACAAAGCCAGTTAGCTTGGCATCCACTCTTGACCAGGGAGGACACACAAGAAATGGTGTGTAAAGTGTGGCAAGAGAGAAACAGTTTTTTGGAGACAGTGAGTGATGTAATCAGAATCAGTGGCAGACTCAAGGCAATCACAATCCAGTGTAAACATATTGCAGTCTTCATGATCTCATCATCTGCTCCACAGAAACGTTGTGATGATGAGGAAACTCGATCTTCCAAGTAGCAGTTACAAGACCTCAATAACATGAGACAAATTGGGTTGGTCTTTATAATGGGGAACTTTGCTGCTCATACTGTGACAGGGGGAACAGAATATGAGGACTGCCTGTGTCAACATACTTGAGGTAACATTAGCAGTGAAGTAAAAGATATTACTAGACTTCCGCCTGGCAAAAGGCATAGTGGAGGCCAACACATGGCTTACGGTGAGAGACATACATAAAATCACATACATAAAACATAACTATTTTTTCTTTGATGTACACTATTTTCAAAAAACTATGGGTTACAATGGGTGCTACTTTATTACCCAATTTTATGAATTTAGTGATGAATTCTGGGGAAAATAAATGTATATAGAATAGTGTTAATGGTGAAAAAATAGATTACTATGATCGCTTCATTACTGATATCTTTGTTTTGTGGAAGTGCTTAGATGAGCTGAAGTATTTTATTTTTATTTAAATCCTACTATGAATTTTTAATATTTAAAAGAAATTATGATATAGAAAATATATTTTAAACATACTGGTACATAAGTGTTTAGAGAAGAAAATGTTTGAAACTAGAATTTGTGTGCTACAAGAAAATGGGGAATAATTAATTATTCCATTATGAGAGTATGCATCTCCCAAGTTTAAAGTACTATCTTTTTAAAAGTATGAATATAGGGTGAATAATTTGACACCAGTCCATGATAACAGACATCCTAGCTAGACAGTTGAAAGAAAGGTTCAAGAAAAGGGGGTTCTCAGACACTCATTTCATTGGAAACAGTAAAACAGAAAAATAGTTTGGGAATGTTACTCATTAGATAGAATTAAAGCTTAGAACAGCAGTGTCATATTCACCTATTCAGTAGATATTAAACCAATACAGAGTATAGTAAATTCTGACTGTAAGATATTAAGTGCTAACCAGGAGTTATTAAATACCTTTGGTAGTTTTATTAGTAAGAGAGGGACCACCTGAAACTAATTTTTGAGTGTCAAAAATAGAGAAAATAATTTTGAAGTTGCAAAAAGATGTGTCACACACAAGTGTAACTATTGCAATATGTACATACACATTTATTAAGGGTCTGATGTTTTCTGTGCTTGCACTGAAAGGGTATACACACCACCAGTTAGGTTCAACTTTGAGACAACATTTTCAGGCTTGCTAGTTGTTGCTGAAGCACCTACCAAGGGGAGAAAACGCTGAGAAGAAAAGGAGCCACTGTTGTGATTTAAAGTATTTTCTTCTGATTTTTTGTTAAGTTTTACTGCTTTGCCGCCTACCTTTTGGCATTTTCTGGCTTGCTAAAGTTTATATCTGTAACAGTAACACTACTTGGAACACATATAGAGCCTGTTTACTGCATTTCCTGTGTTGCACTTAATTTAAAATCATTTTTTTCTCTAAATACTGTATTTTTGCTGATTTTGGCCTAGCACGCAAGTGTGGGGTCATTTATTGCACTGTTGTGATTATTTTGCTGCTTGTGTATCTCTGCTACCTTTAAACTACAACAAAAAGAGAAAAAAAAATCTTGCTTTTTTCCCACTTTCTGAAAGTTAAGAAAGTTAAGAAAGCTTAGTTACAGATTTGCTGTTCTGAACTGTTTGGAAGTTTCTAGAAGGCCAGTGCTTGCTTGGGCTAAAGGGAAGTCTCTGTGTTCACCAGTGGAAGTGGTTAACCGCCTACTTTTGGGCATTTTCCGGCTTGCTAAAGTTTATATCTGTAACAGTAACAGTACTTGGAACACATCTAGAGTCTGTTTACTGCATTTCCTGTGTTGCACTTAATTTAAAATCGTTTTTTTCTCTAAAAACTGCATTTTACCTGATTTTGGCCTAGCACTCAAGTGTGGGGTGGGGTCATTTATTGCACTGTTGTGATTATTTTGCTGCTTGTGTATCTCTGCTACCTTTAAACTACAACAAAAAGAAAAAACAAAAAATCTTGCTTTTTCCCACTTTCTGAAAGTTAAGAAAGTTCAGTTACAGATTTGCTGTTCTGAACTGTTTGGAAGTTTCTAGAAGGCCAGTGCTTGCTTGGGCTAAAGGGAAGTCTCTGTGTTCACCAGTCGGAGTGGTTAACACTGAACATCCTGCCTGTCCCTGGAGGAGTGGTTACTACCTAGAAGCTGTAGTTTTATTGGCCATTTTGGGTCAGTTCTAAACTCCTTGAACTGTCTCTCTTAAAACCCAGCTGCCTCGTGGTTTTGGAGTCTTTTCAGGCTTGCTAGTTGTTGCTGAAGCACCTACCAAGGGGAGAAAATGCTGAGAGAAGAAAAGGAGCCACTTTTTTGATTTTAAGTATTTTCTTCTGATTTTTTGTTAAGTTTTACTGCTTTGCCACCTACTTTTTGGCATTTTCCGGCTTGCTAAAGTTTATATCTATAACAGTAACAGTACTTGGAACACATCTAGAGCCTGTTTACTGCATTTCCTGTGTTGCACTTAATTTAAAATCGTTTTTTTCTCTAAAAATGCATTTTACCTGATTTTGGCCTAGCACTCAAGTGTGGGGTCATTTATTGCACTGTTGTGATTATTTTGCTGCTTGTGTATCTCTGCTACCTTTAAACTACAACAAAAGAAAACAAAAAATCTTGTTTTTTTCCCACTTTCTGAAAGTTAAGAAAGTTCAGTTACAGATTTGCTGTTCTGAACTGTTTGGAAGTTTCTAGAAGGTCAGTGCTTGCTTGGGCTAAAGGGAAGTCTCTGTGTTCACCAGTGGGAGTGGTTAACACTGAACAGCCTGCCTGTCCCTGAAGGAGTGGTTACTACCTAGAAGCTGTAGTTTCATTGGCCATTTTGGGTCAATTCTAAACTCCTTGATCTCTCTCTTAAAACCCTACAACTCTCTTTTTGCACGGTTTTGCGCACTGAGCAACGTCGGGCAGCGCCGCCTAAACAGGTTTAAAATATTCCAGGCTCCACAAAGTCTGCTCTTCACTTTTTCCCTTAGAACTGTTCAAACTCTCAAAGTAATCAATCTATTCTCTTTCTAAAGCCCTGCACTTGCTCAGCTCTTATAAGGAAACACTAGCTAACTAAAGCACTACACCCTCCTTGACTTCTCATAAGTATTAGGCTCCCGATTGGTCCTTCCTGATCAAGTGAAAAATCAGTTTTCTTCCCTAATCTGTTCAGTAAAAAACAGTTCCCTATACTAATCTGGTATGTCCAAGGGTCGGATTCAAGGTTACTCTCCAGTCCAGCTGGTGAATCTGGGAATTTTGAGGCAATGTTACAATTGCCTTATGTACACAGACAACCCTCTCCTCCTTCCAACAAACTCTAATACATGTGAGAGATGCAGTTACACAGCCAAACTGGAGGCAGAGCTCTCTCAACCCAAGACTGGCACAGTCAGTCAGGAGGAAAAGATAACCACCCACACCACAAATCCAGTCTCACACAGACCTATTGCATCTGCATACCCAACACATAAACACACAAAAACATACTCAGAGGCTCTAAATAAACATCTGCCTAAACAGCAAAGACCTCCTAAGCAGATATCCAAGCAACAGCCACCCCTCAACAATACCCATGAATCACATATCTCACAAAATCAGTGTGCCTCACTGTCACAGCCCTTAAGGCCAAACAACACACCAAATACACTTGTTATAGGGGACTCTATTGTCTGGCACACTGACATCCCACTTACCAGAGTGAACAAGGAGAAGGTCACTGTAAGCTGCCTGTCGGGTGCCAGGATCTGCCACATAATGCAAGCACTCAGGTCACTCCAAAGCAAGTACAAGTATGACTCCGTCATTGTCCATGCTGGTGTGAATGACCTGAGATGTACCTCCCTGGACTACATGCAAAGAGACATAGAGGAGCTCTCTGACCATGTAGCCCAGGCTGGTATGACCCTGACCTTGAGTAGCATCTTGCCCTCACCAAGAATGATGCCACAGTATAAAGACAAAATGATCGGTTTCAACAATTGGCTAAAGTATTGGTGTCATTCAAAGGGGATCCAGTGTCTGTCAGCCTGGGATGACATGCTCAACAAGCCCCGTTGCTTCACTAGGGATGGCTTGCACCTGTCACCCTTAAGGTTTCATATACTGGCCAAGGCTCTTGCCACCCCCATAGTGCCTATTTTAGGCAAGGCTCAGAGGACAAACCCACCTCCATAGACAACCCAAGGATAAAAAAACTAAAGGTAATGCTACTCAATGCCAGAAGTCTAAACCTCAAGATGCACGCACTCGAGGCTCTCCTCAGTATGGAGAAAATCGATGTCTGTGCAGCAACAGAAACCTGGTTCAAGGCTCCTGAGACCACCCCAGCACTACCACGTTAAAACTCATACCATGCGTTTCGGCCCCAAAACTCGGACCAAAGCACAAAAAGAGGGGGAGTATCTATATTCATCAAAGATACCTACACCTCCAGGTTAGTGGCACTGCACGAAGCATCAGAAACCATCCATGTGCAACTAACAGCGGGAAAATCTGCCTTTCAGTTTGTAGCATGCTACAGAACACCCTCCCTATTACAGGAACCCCACTTGGCATTCCTGAGAACACTGGAGAATATGAAGGTCTCTCCAAACACTATGTTATTGGGTGACTTCAACTACCCAAACATTGACTGGGAAAACTACTCAAGCCCATACACCCTCGCCCAACGGTTCCTTGAATTTATAAACTATAACGCAATGGAACAACTGGTCACCACTTCCACAAGAGGGAACAACATATTGGACCTGGTCATCACCAACATGGGGACTCTATGTTCCACACCAGAGGTAAACCCCTCATTGGTAAGATCAGACCATAAACAAATTTCCCTGGACATCCATATCCCGTCCCTACCCCCAGCCAAGGAGATCACCGTAAAGAATTTCTCAAAAGCCAACTTTGCACATCTCAAGACTGAGGTGGAATCCTTCAAAGCCCCTGGGCCAGAGGATAATACAGCCCAATCCGCAGAATCCTTTACAAATGCATTCTATGACCACCTGCAGGAATGCATGGATTGTGCTATCCCAAATAAAACCAAGACTCACTCCTCCAAAAACAGAAGACCGGCCTGGTGGACCCCGGCCATAAATAAGCTATACAACAGAAGGAGGAAGCTACTACATGACAGAGCAAAATCCCAAAAAGGGAAGGCATCTCTGATCAGTATTAGCAAGAAACTTTGATCCCTCATAAAATCATCAAAGGCCAGTTTCAAAAGAAAAATTGCCCTAGAAACTAAAGATAATCACAAGGCCTTCTTTAGTTATGTCAGGAACATGGGCGGAAACTCCCAGATATGCTCTGAATTGTTGCATAACGGTACAAAATATACCAAACCTACAGACATAGCCAACATCCTGGCAGACAGATTCAGCGCAAACTTCTCCCCCCTTCCCCCCCAAAGGAGCAAATGCCTATCCCAACTGAATGTAACCTCCCTGACATCACAGATGCACAGGTGAAAGCTGCCCTCTCCAAAGCAAAAAACACAGCATCTATGGGATGGGACGGTGTCCCAGGCTGCGTCTTACACAAGCTCCAAGAAGAACTGAACCCTCACATTAAGTCACTGTTCAAACTTAGCCTTACTACAGGATATGTACCCAAAGAATGGCGTATAGCTACAGTGGTCCCACTCCACAAAGGTGGTGCCACAACGGACCCCAGAAACTATCGCCCCATAAGCCTGACTAGTCTGGTCTGTAAAGCTATGGAGCGTATTATCATGGAACTCATAAACAAAGAAATTGGGAGCCTCCAGACACTGGACCCTACCCAATTCGGCTTTGTTAAGGGCAGATCTTGCCTCTTAAATCTAGTTGATTTCTTTGAAACATTTACCAAAGCCATAGATGAGGGCATGGTAGTCCACACACCCTACCTGGACCTCACAAAAGCCTTTGACACAATACCCCACTCAGGCATCATAAATAAGCTTACCAGCTTAAATATCAACCCCTATATCACAAGATGGGTTGCAAACTGGCTCAGAGATAGAACCCACATGGTCAGAATCGCAGGTGCCATGTCCAAATCCAAACCAGTTACAAGTGGCGTCCCACAGGGCTCAGTTCTGGGACCTCTCTTGTTCGGTATATACTTCTCTGAGGTTCAGGCTAACACAGGGGGATTATGGCTGACAAAGTTCGCTGATGACTGCAAACTGGGGGCCATAATCGAATCTCCAGCTGACACAAGCATCCTCCAAAAGGGTCTCACAGAGACGGATGCTTGGTGCCAGAGCCATGGCCTCAAGCTAAATGCTAAAAAATGCTTAGTCATCCCCTTTGGGAAAAACAAGGTGCCCACAAATTACCACATAGGTGGTAATCCATTAAGTACGGAAGAAGTAATTAGAGATTTGGGGACCAACATAGATAGTAATCTCTCCTTTGGTAATCACGTTGCCAAAGTGGTTAGAAAGACCTTCTATATAGCCCACCTTATCACGAAAGGGTTCGCATCTAGATCAAGAGAGGTCATTGTGCCCCTCTACTCCAATCATCAGGCCCATAATTGAATACAATGCCCCTTTGGGATGTACCTTACCCGACACCTGCAGCAACTGGAGAGACCCCAAAAGTACCTCACCAAGAGGATCATGGGCTACAAACAGATGTCCTATGCAGCTCGACTAAAGAAACTCCAGCTCTACTCAGTTGCTTACCGCCTACTCAGAGGTGATCTATGCCTGACGTACAAAGCCATGTCAAACCCAGAATTAATGGACATGCTCCACCTCAAAAAATCCAAGTCCCTTAGAGCTACACGCTCCAGGGACCTAAACCTCAGCACAAAAATAAATAGGACATGTTGGAGGGACAGATTCATTTCCCAGAGGCTCCCCTCACTCTGGAATAGAATCCCAATTCATGTTAGACATAGCTCCTCGCTGACCCTCTTCAAGCGAAATCTGGACGAATGGATGGGAAATCGCAAATTCACCCCTGGGATCTCTTCTGTGCACAGTAAACTAATCTTAAAAGGGTACCTTCTATGACCTACTTTACAGAGGCACAGTAGGCTAATCTAATAGGGAGGCGAAAGCCAAATACACTCTGGCTAGGCTTATAAATGCCCTAGGGCAGATAGCCTAGTATCTACCTATGAACATATTTGGCATACTTAGCTATTTGTGGGCAACATAACGTGTTCTACTTACGTAAAATTAAAAGGAGATTTAAGTAACAGGATATATGAATTACTGTATGCCATTGAAAGAAAAGATTGTTTGACTGCACTTTATAAGCATTTGATACAATGTGATACTAAGACATTTAAACTTTTAGATTTAGATTTTATTCAACATAAAAGAACAAGGGGAAATAGGATGATTTGAGTTATGCTGAGTTTAGAGAGCAGATTGTACAAAATGCTTGTTACTGAAGAGGATTTAATGCAGGAGTTAATTATAAAGTAGTATTTAAAAAAACAGAAATGTTTGGTTAGGTCACATGAACAAACGTGTGACCAGTAAAGAAATGCATGTAATGCATTATGTATGAAGTGTTTTTTTTTTTAAATTCTGATGAAGTCTGAGTCCTATGAGAGACTGAAAGATGAAAGCACATTCTTCTTTTATCTGTTTTATTTGTTTTAACTCATTGACAGATATGTGGTATGGAATGTTGCACCTTTAGCAGCCTACTCACAGCTTGCATGGATGAACATTTTCTGAAAAAAAAAAAACTTGAAAAGCATACGATAGACAAATGTAAATATTTTGTGAATAGTAAAAACTATTAAAACTGCACAAATATCAATGTTATCAGTAAGAAATAATTTACAGTGATAATAGTCAATGCATCATACCTTAGAAATTGTACAACCTAGACATATATTGTTAGAATATTTTTGTTAACCAGACATTAGCTTTCATGTGGCAGCATGAAATTCATCTCTTGAGTGCATGCTTATTGATATATTTACAGAAATTTATAACATATGCTTAGCTGTATAATTAGCAAATATGGTTAACATTGACTATCTCTGGGCGGCCACGATGGTGCAGCGGTTAGCATTGCTGCTTCACAGCAAGAGGTTCTCTGGTTCGATTTTCAGCTGGGGTGCCTTCTGTGCGGAGTCTGCATGTCCTCCCTGTGGTCGCGTGGGTTTCCTCCGGGTGCTCCAGTTTCCTCCCACATCCCAAAGATATGCAGTAGGTGGAGTGGACACTCTAAATTGGCCCTAGGTATGAGTGTGTGTGTGTGGGTGTGTGTGTGTGTGTGTGTGTGTGTGTGTGTGTTCCTTCTGTGGAAGGTTGGGTGCCAGGCTGGCAACTTGACACTGTAAAACTCCACTGCCAATCATGAGCGGACAGATGATCTGCTGTGGTGACACCTAACTGGGAAAAAGCCAGAAGAAGAAGTTAACATTGACTATCTCTCATGGTGTGCAACCTACAGTGCAAATATCAAAGAGTGATTTCTTCAACAACTTCTAACATTTCACCTGATGTCATGCAACAGTTTGTAAGCCACTTGATTTTGGAAGTATTAAATACATATAGAAATATTGTTTATTTTCATAATTAATCCCAAACAACCAGCAATAGCTCATGTATAATGAAATATAAATGGACATTGACAATGAATTTCACAGTCTCTCAGCATGGCATATCACACCATATCCCTCAAGAACACACAGAGCTCTCAGATGAAGACAAATATGAAACTATGAATAATAAGTGACAAATAGTGATTAATTTCTCTACTGCAGCACATGCAAGATTAACAGTCCTAGTGTCATTTTGTTAATAACTCCTTGCATTTTCTAATATTGGCCATTATTAGCTGGTAAATCACTTAGTTAAAGAAGCCAGACCCAAAAAAGTTCAGGACACCATAAGGAGCTATGGATGTGAACTAGAAACATACAAAAAGGAGTTTTAGGCTTGAATGAGTCAATAAAAGTTGTGATTTGAGTATTCAAGCATTTTCATTGCTAGTGTCTTCCTCTTTTGGTCAGTTGGTTTTGGAGTCTTATATAAATGAGTATGTGGGGCTTCTACCAGTTGAATTTCTTTTTCTTTCATTTTTTTATCTTTTCCACTATTCTTTTGTTTAACAATCCTCAAGCATTCATGAAATGTAATATATTTTCTTGTACAATAATGCATACAGTTTACTGCTGTCAAATGTTTTGTTCTTAATTTTGAAATCTCTACATTCACAGTCACATTTTATCATTATCAGTGAAGTAATTGTTTGTTTTTCTTGAATTTGTAATCCTTTCTGAAACTATAACTGGTCATTTTTTATCGGTGCTATGCCCTACAGAACAAAAAATGAATATGCATGAACATACATGCTATGAGCTTAATGGTCACAGTGACATGCATGGCTAGTAATGTTTTTAGAGAGCACATTGCACACGTAGCCATTCATATGCAGAAACACTAAGTGCCATCACAAGCATAACTTTCATGCTAACAGACTTTTTTGGCATAATATAAAGCATTGTTGACATTTTGCACAGCATGGCTTACAAACATACAACTTTGAATAATAAAAATTTCAAAAAGTCACTGTGGAGATGGCACTTCCCAAGTTAAGAAAGGAAACTTACCTGATAAAGTACCTCAGCAACAACTGTCTCTGTGTTGGATGCCACTGAGGGGTTCTGATGTCATGATTATATATTTAAGTGACCCTGGCATGGCACTGTGCCATCTGGCTGTGGATGGGGATGGGTCAGACTGTGAAGACTGGAAGCCATGTGGAGGACATTCACAAGGGATGTGGGGTTGCAGGAACATATGTTGAAGCATAGCTGTGTAAGTGAGGGAGAGGGAAGCCTGTGCATAGCACTACCTGCAGCTGATAACTACATGCATAATGTGTGGGGGAATATGTGCCTATAGGTATGGTATGTATATCCTACAGCATAGCATACACACATGTTGACTGACGTGTTTCAGTCACATATACTAATAGCCAAGTAAATCAAGCATTCTGCAGCTGTCCACACATTGTGCTTTCTGCGCAAAGGTGCCACATGCAAGCGTTATTGCTACTGGATTTGGTAGGAACAGGTGCAGTCATAATAGTCACCTACTAAGGTGCGATGAAGGGTTACTGACCTGATATTCTGCAAAGGACAAGTTATGGGACAATGCAAAAGAGAGATCTAGTGGAGGAATGGGCCACTAATGTGAAGTGACTCACTGAGACTGATTAACTTTTGGTTTCATTTGCTGGACAGGAAGAGCCCCCATATAGCTTGGAGTGACTTAGGTATTAGAGTTGGACTGGCACCAACTTCATTTGTGACTGTAGGGCATGTACCAGGATAGCAATCCACTTTATATATATATATATATATATATATATATATATATATATATATACTCTTCCAGATAGCTCTGTGCAGGAACTCCAACAACCTTCATGACAGTGGGTTATAGAGATGTATGCGTGTGGTCTGACAGTGGTATCATGTATGTTCATTCTTTCAAAAGTTCCACTATTGAAGAATCCAGAATAATAGAACAACATAGTGTGCCTTCAGCAAAATATTTGTGGCTGATGATGTCAACATGTACTTGGCACTGTCTGCTACACTACAGGGGAAGGAACCACCAACATCCACCATTATAGAGGCACCTGCAGAGGTGCAGGTTAAGCACACAGCTGCATCAGCTTCTGGCATGTGTGTGGGCTATGAGGTACAATTACCTATAAAATAAAAATGCAGTGGGTAGGGTGCTGAAATGACTCCAGGTCTGCACCTGATATGGCTAGGACATTCAGCATTGACCAGCATATGTGCAGGTCAGTAATACAGACACAGGTGGCAGTAACACTTTGAAGATGGTGAGTCAACTTCAGAACTTGCAACAGATGCAGTATAGAGACAAATATCTCACACACAGTGCTGCTTTGATGACTGATGACAAACACTGCCTCAATAGATGCCCCCATGAGACCATTTTAACTGCTATGCTCTAGCTTGAGGCTGATCCAAAAGTCTTGATTGAATTTTGATATCCCACCTGTGACCCAGTGGGTGACAGGACTAACATGAAACAGCATAGTAGAGCTATCAGAATCCTCTCTCTCTCTCTCTCTCTCTCTCTCTCTGATACCCTCCGTGTGGGTGGAATAAAGATGCCTTGTTAAAGTTTCAAGTAGTTTATTCAATTAAGTGGGCAGATGGACAAGTGTTCATTAGAACAAAAACACTCCTCCATCTACCTATTTGTCTCAACAAGACTCTACCCCTGGTTTCAAAATCCCTCTAAGTAAGAGTGAAACATCTCTGATTATTGTGGCTACAAGGCTTACTTTTAACAGTTTTTCCAGGTGATTCACATTTGATTTGGATATCAAAGGATTTCACGTCCATAAAATAGTGGCTATACATGCTACTAAGTCCTTACCATGTTTATATGCAGCACTTTTATATGTAAAATGGACACTGTACAACAATGGCTCCCTTTTTCAGTATAGAACCCCCTTTTATATTTTGAAAGTGATAGGTTTATTACCAGAAATATCAATTTTTGCAATTTGCAATAGCAAAGAATAGGGCATCGGAAGCACTCTACCAACTTCTCGAAAGTGACTTAGTGAGTGGCAAAACAAACTATATCAGGTTGCAAGGCAAAGACAGAAAGATAAAGACAATAGTCAGACACCCTTCATAATGGATGCCAGCAACAACCTGTTCACCTGTCCACAGGACATCAAAGGCAGGTGGAAGAAGTATTTTCAGCAGCTTCTGAATGAAGAAAACTCCACAGAAGCTGTACTGCCCCAGAAACAGCCTCCGATGAGAAAAGAAGAGGAGCCCACTCTAGAAGAAGTAAGAACAGTACTAAGGAAAATGAAGTCAGGGAAAGCAGCAGGCTCAGATGAGGTCACAGCAGATATGACAAAGATGTTGGGTGAGATAGAGGAGAAATGGGTCCTGAGGGTACTCATAGCAGTGTGGAGAGAAAAGCGTATCCCACATGACTGGAGAATAAGTATACTCATGCCAGTGTACAAGAACAAAGGGGACATCCACAACTGTTGGCAGTACAGAGGCATCAAACTCCTATCATATTGCATGAAAGTTCTGGTGAGAGTGATTGATAAACGGATATGCAGAGTAGTAGAATGTAAGATTGGAGACAAGCAATTTGGATTCAGATCAGGATGCAGCACAATTGACCCAATGTTTGCAGTGAGACAGATAATTGAGAAGAAGCTAGAGATGAGGAGAGAGTCCAACTGGGCATTTCTAGACCTGGAGAAAGCATATGACATGATCTCAAGAAAGCTGATCTGGGCAGTACTGCGGTGGTTTGAAGTCCCAGAAACATTGGTATGGCTATGTACAAGGACCCAATGACTCAAGTATGAACAGTATTCGGCCTCACAGAGGTGTTCCCAGTGGGAGTGGGTGTACACCAAGATTCAGCACTGAGTCCACTGTTTTACATACTCGTGATGGACTACATTAGCAAACAGGTCGGAGAGGGAAGATCAACAAAGTTGCTGTATGCAGATGATGTGGCATTACAGGCAGACTCTGAGTTAGAACTTCAGCAAAGGCTAGGAGAATGTAGTGCAAAACTGAAGGCACATGGGATGAAACTAAGCACAGAAAAGACAGTGGTAATGGCAGCAAATTGGGGAAATCAGAAGAAGCTGAGAATAGAGATAGAAGGGAAGATAGTGAAACAGGTAAACTGTTTCAGGTATCGGGAAGGGGTGGTTGTGGAGAAGGGAAGTCTGAATGAAGAGGTCAAAGCTAGAATAAGAGGGGCTGCAGCCAACTGGCATAGAGTATCAGGTGTAGTCTATGACAGAAGAATGTTAAAGAAGCTGAAAAGTAAGGTGCACAAGACAGTGGTGTGACCAGTACTATTGTATGGTACAAAAATCTGGGCAGTAAAGGCAGAACAGCTGAAGAAGCTAGAGGTGATGGAAATGAAGTGTCTGAGAAGGGTGGTAGGATGCACACTGGGGGACAGAGAAAGAAATGAAGACATAAGAGCAGAAGCCAAGGTAGCTCCAATTGCAGAAAAGATCAAAGAGAACAGATTATGGTGGTCTGGACACATGCAGAAAAGCAGAAGACAATCTGGTGAGGATGATTTTGGACAGACAGGAAGAAGGTAAGAGGAAGCGAGGATGTCCAGCAAAGAGGTGGATGGATTGTGTGAAAGTAGATCTGCGACAGTCAGGCATGAGTGGTGAAGATGGCAGGAGTGTGGCACTGAATTGAGAGAGTTGGCGACTGTTAACAAGATACCCCGACCCCATGTAGAAAAAAAATGGGGAAAAGGGGGCTGATGATGATGATGATGATGATGATGAGGTTTATTACCAAAAAAAGCCATCTGCATTCTTCTAACTGTTGCCAGGCATATTTCTAATGGTAAAATAAAATGGATCTACTGACAAAGCCCACCTGCACAATATGGAGATTATATCCTGTTACTTGTACATCCACTACAGGAGGTACATGGTGAATTACCAAAGTGAAACTGTGTCCAGACAAGTAGTCTGTAAAGAAATTAAGGACCAATTAATAGCAAGACATTTTCTTTCAAAGTATCTTGCCTCAGCCTTACTCAGCTTTCTACCTTTAATAGAAGACTGGATGCTCCTCATCACCACCTTCCTAAGATAACACAGCTTTTAAACATAATTTGGATGCACTGTTGTGCACAGTAAATGATTTAGTAAAGTCAGGAGCAAGCAATACTGGTTTAAAACATAAGATAGCTTTCAATTGTTTAAACGTCTCAGCTGCTTCTCTGGTCCACATTGTCTGGCGAGGTTCTGTGTGTTCTGTAAGTTCTACCATACACATATCTGTATAGTTCTGGTAGTGGGCACAGATGATTAAGAAATTGTTAATGAGCTGCTTCCTGTGGTCCAGTAGTCCAGCATTTGATTCCTTCAGCTTCCATCAACAACTGTGTGATTCTGAGCAGGTCAATTAACTGGACAGCACTCCGAGGCAAAGTGTGAAAATGGTCCATTGAGATCAGTGCTCTACCCTGGTCAACAAATAAAATAAAATGTACCCTGGTCAACAAATAAAATAAAATGTCAGAGGACAGACTACGTTGACAAAGTTGGTTACACCATAGTAACCGGCTTCTACTAAGAGTGTTTTCACCTGCTGACAGGTACTGATCTTAGACCAGTTCTTGGCTGCATTTTTTGGAGTCTAATAAGCATTTCCTAGTAGCACATTCTAAGTGTCTGGCTTCTGTCAAAAATCTTGCTTTTTGCACAGTTAACTGTAAGCCTTTACTGTAGTAAATAGTCTAACACAACTTGTACTTTAAATTAACACGACTTCCAATATTCTCAGTAAATTGCTACTTTTACCAAGGTACACACTGAGTACCTAGTGTGAGGATCAGAATTGCATCCATAAGCCTTTGAAAAGTGCCAGGGACCTCATGAAGTCCAAAGGTTAAAAAGGTTTAATGAACATGATCTCAAGGGGTGGAGAATGATTTTTCTCTTTGGCTTCAGTTATGAAGGGAATCTGCCAGTACCCCTTGATTAAATCTAGGTTGGACAAAATCTTTTGGAAATCATGTCATTCGGTCTTTTACATCATTAAAAAATCTCATAAATCCATCTGACTTAAGGACAAATGCAATCAGACTGTTCTATTCAGTATGGGATTCCTCACTGTATTTTAACATTTTTTCTACTTCTTCACTTCCTGCTTTTCTTAAGGACATGAGTATCATATGGTTTTAAGATTACCACCTCCTCTGACACAATTTCTATGTTATGTTTAATGTCCTACCAGGTAGCTCAGAAAAAATGGTCCTTATTTCTTAGTAAAAACTCACTTTTACTTTTTGCTTTTGGGTTTTTGTAATGTTTTATCTACTTAAACAGCAGGAAGAGAATTCACTGAAAACAGACCACTGGTATTTATTTCAGTTCCTGAACTGAATACTGAAGCTTCGACTTCACTCCATGGTTTTAATATATTTATGTATTATATATGTACTAATTTATTCATTTTCTCTTCCACTTTAAAATGTCTTTGCTGATTTGCTATAAATGTATTTTCAACAGACTGAACTAATGTAAGCACTGTGTCCCACATTTTAAACTCCCTAAGTCAGGCATTTTTATTATACACCCTCCGTTGTATCTCGTGTCCTTTGCTTAAGCTCCTTAATTATTGGCATAATAATGTTAACCTGTCTTCCAAGTTTGTACTGTGTACTATCTAGTGTATACTATCACACTTTTAAACAATTTTCCCTCATTACAAGTTTCTTTTGCTTTTTAGCCTCAAGGATGTGTACCACACAGTAATTTCAATGGGGTGAATCCTATTCAGGCTTAGGGCACTTTTCTTACAGCAGAAAAGGAGTTAGGGAAATAAATGAACTCACCTCCTGCCATCCTGTTTTATGACCTTATTTAGCATTATCTTCAGAGATTAATTTATACACCCCAGTAGCCAATCCATTTGAGTGTGGCACACTGAGGTTCTTAAATGTTTTACTTTAAAACACTGGCAAAGCTGGTGTATTATCATATAAATAAATTAACTGCCTACCGTGTGAGTATCCTAGAGAGAAGCACCACTAATACTCTGGCTATTGGTTTAGCACTGGTTTCTTTGCGAAGGTACTATTTCAGGGGTCTTTATGGTATAATCAGTAATTGCTAGAAAATATTCATAGCCATTACTAGACTTTTCTAACGGAATAACAGATCCATGGCTATCCACTCAAATGGCATTACTATCCCAGGATGTAGTGTCATGTCTTGATATTCTGGGCAAGCTGCATTGAATTTCTCAATGTCTTTCATTAATGCCAGGCTAATAAAATCTAGCTAAAATTCTAGGTATGGTTTAGTCCATCCTTAAGTATATTCCGAAATCACAACTATGGGCCAGTTTCATAGCAAGCATTCTAAAAGGTTTTGAAACTAACAGTTGGAACAGTATTTATTTTTTGTTTTTGTTTTGCTTATTTTCTCTGAATGTTTAACCTTGGAGTAATGCTTATCTTTTATGCTTTGTTGATGTTTTCTGTGGAGATTTTCTCCATATGATCCCACTGAAAATGGGCTCTTCTTGGCACTGTGGACTATCCCAGTAAATAAATGCCAATAAATAAATAAATAAACTCATATAGCAAGTCATTCTTCAACTCTGTCTGGACAACTGTTTCTCCTTCTATACTGTCTATATTTTTCTCTGGTGTTGCTTAATGCATCATTCTCCTACTGTACTTTCTTAAAATTTCCATTGATTTTCTGCAAATCTGCCAAGTCAGGAACACTTTCATCAGTACACATATGTGAAGAAGACAGTATATACTTTTTGCTTATAAAGGCAGGTATATGTCTTTTTTCTCTCTTCTATACAAGAAAATATTATGCCTATGACTTTCTTCTGTTTTTAAATTTGGTAATTCTTTACTTCTATATTTACTTCTACCTCAGTGACGTTTGTTTCTTTAAGTACCATTTGCTTAGAGTCTTATGTCTGACTAGCTCTCTATTTTGACTTTTCAGAGAGAGAAGAGTATGACTCTGTTCAGGATCTCTTTCTCCTGTTAGTGTATTTATTGGTATAGCCCTCTCCATGTCTTTCTCCATGCCTCCATTGGTTTGGTCAACATCCAATTAATCTACTGCATTTGGTCAACTACACAGATAGTCTACAGATGTGTGAGATCCTCAGTCCCCAGGTAGGGGAATATTCCCTTTCTTGGGGGATTGTATGATCTTGGAATTAGTATATATAATTAGAAAGAGGTGTGGTGGTACAGCCCCCACCACACACACACACACACACACACACACACACACACACACACACACACACACACACACACGTGGGAATTTTTTTATGTTTTTCTAAGTAATACTTGCATGCGCCAAGAAGCAACCTAATCGCATGTGTACTAGAAAGTTGACATTTTCATTTTTGATGTAGAGTGGTGTCGAAAGATTTTACTCTTCTAACATATTCTGGAAGAATCACACCAAGTTCTTGTAAGCAAGTAAAACAGCTTTATTTTACATGCATGGAGACCTGCTACATGATAGTAGTATGCCAGCAGTCTGGCTACTTGTACTTTGAGTTCTCCTTATATAGACCCTCCTGCACGTACATACACGTAGCACAGAGGACTTTCATTAAAATTGATAGTTTGATTACTTGTTTTTACCAGCCAGTACCACAGTTATTCTTGCACCATTAACTTTCTTATCAGCAGTTTAAGATTAACTTCTGCATTCCTCAGTGATCAACATTTTCCAGAACATTTCAGTTTGCATTTTCTGCTTAACCCTTTAAATACAGAATACAAAATATGTTGACTTCAGTATTTTTCCACATTTTCCCCCTTACAACATTTTGTATACTGTTTATTTTACACAATCCCAGATACGTTGTATACCTTCTCATAATCAGAGAAATATGCTTTTGGAGCACTGGCAGAGATAACCTTCGATACTATCATTTTGATACATGGTATGCAACAGCAGCCAAGCAGCAAAAATATGATTGCACCAACACATACAGCAATTAAAGTGTTCATCAACACAGAACCCCAGTTTCCAAACAGATTTTGGAAAAAGTCAGTCAAGGGGTTTGGACCAGGTTTAGTCAGTTCAGAAACTTGTTGAATTATTTCAAGATGGCTCTGAATCGCCGCGTTATCAGGAATGAGCGAGCAGCACTCCTCGTGTATGAGAGCACAAGTACCTCCTTCGCCGCTAGGGTGAAATCGCGGTTCTGCAACACTACTGTTCTCATCGCCGTTAATTCGTCCGTCACCAATTCTAGTGCTGAAAATGTCGCATTACTCAGAGTCTCTAACAGTTTTGACAGTTTTCTCAGTTCCCAGATGGATTTTACTGTCCCATATGCTGGCAAAATACCAACCCAAGCAATTACATCATTGCCTAGGTCCATATGTGAGAGTCCTTTGCTGCTGACGTGTGCCAAGTCATGGTGATAAATCCATGGCGATCAATGTTACCTACGGGATTAATAGGTTTATTAAGAGAACGTGCATTTCGTATTTTACTTTGAGGTAATACATTTGCGTGTCTGATAGCTGGTATCAGATATCCCAAAAAACAACTTCATGACCAGCCATATGGTAACCATTTATATGCTTTCCTACCACAAATAAAATAACAATCATTCGTTTTTATGGTGATATTGGTTGCAAATTCATAACTCCCATTTGGCTTTAGCCCCTTAAATAACAGGCCATATACATACAGCATTTTTTCAACAAAACTAGCATCATTTACATTGATGTCTTTTTTTATAGCTCCAAACTTGGTCTCACACTGCCCTTCTAGGGTACAATTATGAACTATTGTCAAATTACATAGGCTCAGCCCCACCTTAACCTTTCCACTCTTTTGAAAACACACTGTTCCGTTTGGCCCAGAAGAGGCAGTGCCACCTTGTCTCTCAGTGGTACTTCTGTGGTTTCAAACAACAAATTATTCAAGTATCATTTGTTCCCAGAGGGCTGTCCCTAACATTAAGCCACTATGGTATTGCAGTACATACCCAACAATTTGAGACATTCATTGAGGATGCATATGCATATTTAATCGCTTGATATGTATTAAAGTTTGGATGCCAGCTGGTGTGTTTGTCTCTTTTTGAATGGCTAGTTTAATTAAAAAACAGAAATATTACAATCACAATAGTTATAAACAATAAAATATTGCAATAGAACCATTTTCTCTTATTCTCATTGTTGTCCTTCATGGTTACTGCTGTCTGTTTGTTCCTCAGGGGAATTCAATTTTTTATCTAACTTAAAATGTTTTACAATGCGTTAGGTGGATCCATGAGGACCTTTCTTTAATCTGAACTGCTGTTGGAGTTGCGATTAGCACCTGGTAGGGGCCCTCCCATTTGGGGGATGCCCAATTCTTGCGTTTTATTATTTTGATCCAGACCCACTCGCCGGGTCTGATTTCCGTGATCTTGTCATCTCTTGAACCTGAAAAACAATCATTCATTAAACAGCTGTTAGTATTGGTCAGCATTTTCCTCATGCTATCTCCTCACCCCCCTCACGTTCCGCAGGCAACAAGTTTTGCCACTGCGGGAATAAGGTCTCCCATACAACAACTCAAATGGGGTGACTCCTTTTGAGGTGGGAGTTGTCCGCATGGAAAGGAGGGCTAGAGGTAGACAGGTAATCTAAGACTGATGTGTCTCGGCCATGAGTTTTCTCAACTTGCCTTTTAGAATGCCGTTATGGCGTTCCACCAACCCTGCTGACTGTGGGTGGTAGGCACAATGGTGTTTCAATTCAATTTGGAAAACTGTAAAAAATTTCTGAATGATCTGATTAACAAAATGCATGCCATTGTCAGAGTAGATGCGTGTAGGAAGTTCAAAGTGCAGGACTATGTGATTGACCAAAATTTTAGCCACTGTTTGAGCATCCGGATGTGTCACCGGAAAGGCCTCAACCCACTTAGTAAATGCATCTACTATCACTAACACAAACTTCTTTAGTTGTGCCGGGGTCAATTCGATGAAGTCCATACATATTGTATGAAATGGATAGGGGGGTGTTGGAAATGATGCGGGGCACTCTGACCCTCCCGTGGTATTTAGCACATACTATGCCGGATAGACAAAAACGTTTTGCATATGCAATGAAACCCTTGGTCCAAAAGGTAAGGTGGATAATTCTAACCATAGCTGCAGGGCCCAGATGGGAAGGGCCATGCACAACTAGTGCTGCATACCTAAAAAGATTAGTAGGCAAAACATATTTATTATCTGGTGCCACATAGATTCCTTTGTTCTGTCTAACACCATACCTAGTCCAGAGTTGTTTTTCCTGTACTGTGCTAAGTTCCTGCATGACTTGTAAGGTTTGCAAATCAAACTTATCTGTTGGTTGTAATTCTGTAGGTGTGGTTTCAAGTGAAAAGGTACTAGACATAGCTGCCTCTTTGGCTGCTTTGTCTGCTAGGGCATTACCAAGTGATACCGAGTCCTTAGCACGGGTATGAGCAGCGCATTTACAGATGGCCAAACCCCGTGGCCGTTGGACGGCTTGTAGTAACTCAAGTATTAGTTCTTTGTACATGATATCTTTTCCCGAGGTTGTAACCATCCCCCTATTTTTCCATTGCTGGGCAAATACATGTACCGTAGAGAAAGCATATTGAGTATCCGTATAGATAGTGACATTCCTGTCCTCCGACAGGAGACATGCCCTTATCACAGCAATCAATTCCGCTGCTTGGGATAAGTTCCCGGGAGTGGTCTTGCCTCTATTATCTGAGTTGCAGTAGTAACTGCATACCCTACCTGGTGCCTGTTTCTGTTTTATGCACTGACCCATCTACAAACAGTGTCCAGTCCATGTAGTGTTGATCTTTAAGATCCGGTCTTGGTAGAACTTTAGAATGTATGAGATCTAAGCATACATGCGGGATACCGCCTTCAGCAACGGTAGCAATGTCACTGGATTTAAGGTAGTGCATCTCAATTGTCATGTGTGGCTGTGATAACAGTGTAGTCATACAAGATAAATGTCTGCTAGGTGCCAGAAATGTTAACTTGTCCTGCAGAAGGATGACTGCTACAGAGTGCGGGACTTTCAACGTAAGATCATGGAACAATACCAACGTGGCAGATGCTTGTAAATTACTGCTTGCACACAGTGTGGTAATGCTCGTGCTACTAAGTCTAATTTGCTAGAGTAAAATGCCAATGGTCTTAACTTATCTCCATACATTTGCATTAAAACAGATGTCATAAATCCCTGCTTGCAATCTACAGTCTGTATAAAGGTCTTACTGTAATCTGGAAACCCCAATGTCGCTGACCCAGCTATCAGTTGCTTGATCCTAGTGAATGCCTGTACTGCCTTGTCTGTCCAGTGCAGCAAATCTTTGCCGCCATCGGTATTGCAAAAATTAAGTCTGATAGCGGCATAGTTGGGAATCCAACTACGACAGAAGTTCGTAATGCCTAAAAAGGACATCATTTCTTTTTGTAGTTGGCATGGGGCCTTGTAAAATAGCATTCTTTCTGCTGTCATCTAATCGCCTGCCCTTCCCACAGATAGTATAACCCAGGTAACGTACTTCTAATTTACAAAATTGTAACTTAGACTTATTTACCTTATGTCCTTCGTGTGCCAGAAAGTGTAGTAGTCGAATAGTCTCGGACTTACAGAGTTCTTCCGTAGTCACGCCAGGAGGATATCATCCACGACAGCAGTAGGTGGCACCCTTGGGCTGGTTGGAACTGAGCCAAATTGGTGGACATCTCTTGTGAGAAGATGGTCGGACTTTCGCAGTATCCCTGCGGTAACCTGGTATAGGTATAACGCTTGCCCATAAACGTAAATGCAAACCAAAATCTACTATCTTCCTGCAAGGAATAGAGAAAAGGCATTACTGATATCAATTACAGAAAAGTAGTTATCCGTTGGAAGGATATCGTTCAGCAGAATAGACGGATCCGGGACTATGGGGGCCCGAGGTACCACCGGCATTTATTGCCTGTAAGTCTTGTACCATCCTCCATGTCCCATCCGTTTTACTGGAAATAATTACGGTGAGTCTGTGCACAGAATTAATACTCCAGCTTTCAAAAGTGTTGTGATTACCGGTAAAATGCCCTCCTCTGCCTTTCTGCTCAAGGGATGCTGCCGTTTATGAGGTCTAAATTCTGACTTGGGTGTAATCTTTACCTGTCCTGCCATTCTAATCAGTCCGATATCGTGCTGACCCTGCGACCATAATGAGTTTGGAATCGTCTGCAATTGAGATTCTTCCATGGGGGTAAGGAGACATAGTCATAATGTCCCAGGGGATTGTATCGGTTAGTCTTCCCAGAGGTGCATGGTCGGTCTGGCTTGTGTAACCCAGTTAAGTTTTTGAACCTGAACGCCTTACTGTTCTGGTGTCCATCCTACCCATTCAGTTATTTTGTTACCCACGAGGTACCATGACATTGCTTCACCCTCCGTGACTGAAATATGTGTGGTTAATTCATTCTTATACAGCAGCTGCATATCCCTTGTAAGGCTACATGTGACTGCAGAATTACCTAGTGTGTCCCAAAAAAGGCTATGCAATACTAGTTTGGTGACTTTAAAACTAAGAAATTTCTTTTCGTATTCTAAATCAGGTCCGGCACATCTTCTGTAATACAATGTAATGGATCTGACACCTTCGGATTTGTTATGCCGTATTTGCTTATTGCCAAATTTGTAAGAGCCGTCACTACACTCTGGGGGCCTGTCTCTATCAAATCATTACTATACCAGTAATGTAGATCTCCCTGCCCCTCTAATAGCATTGCACTATTCGGTTCAATTCTCCTTGCCACCATCCCAGTGGAGGTTGGGACGGCTGCTATGCCGAACACTTGCATTATATCTCTTCCTAGTAAATGTACTGGGCAGATTTTTGAAATTATTACTCGGAACCGTATGGTTTGGTTCGCCTCTGGGTCGGTAAACCACAGAGGTTTGGACAATGGCTCTTTGTAAATACGACCATTTGCTGCTTTTACACACATATTCATCCGAGGTAACATCGGATGATATGGCAGTACTTCTGACTAACGTTCGTGAAGCCCCTGAGTCACAAAGAAATTTTATGTCTCGGCCCTCAACTTGCAATGTGATCACTGGTTGGGATTCCAATTGCATAGTTGATGCTAGTGCTGTTAGATTTACCATTTGATATTCCTCATTTTTTGCCATTTCCTGTCCCCACCCATCGTCTTCACTTGTACCTACTTCCCCATTCTCACTTTCTTCTTCTTCCTCATACCCTCCATCTACGCCTTTTTGACCGCATATAGTCATGCGGTACCACGGAAGCAACCATCGGTTTCTCCGGTCCTCTGCAATCTTTGGCGAAATGTCCTTTCTTACCGCACTTAAAACACTCCCCTCTTTTGCCTACCTTCAAAATCCTCAGAATGACTTATGCCTCCCGTCCTCTTCCCCTGCCATGCCCTCTTCCAGCGGTTTATGGAACCTTGAACTAACATTAAAGTTCCATCTTCACTAACTGTAAAAGTCTGGGCTTTTTATCTTTTTTTCCTTCAGGTATTTCTCAGCATGTCTAGCATACTCCATAAGGGCTGTAGGACGCTGTCCTGTGTGTGATCATATGCTTTTGTATAAAGTTATCAATGGCTGTCTTGCAGCCCTTAGGAATGCATTTTTCAATTGCTGTTCATAGGGCGAGTCATTTTCCTGATTTTCTGCCGTAATCAACCCACTATGAGCATCAAAACATTGTGTGAGACGATGTAGATAATTGTCTACGGTTTCGTCATCTGATTGAACGCATTGATTAATGCAAGTCCAATCTGCTTTGGGCTTCCAATGTTTTCTATTTTATCTAAGAGAGTCTTTATTCTGGTTTTACACACTTGAGTTAACGGCAAGGCTCCTCCTTCCCTGGTAACAGGGGTCCCAAGTTCAAATAAGGTGCCAATCAGGTCCTAGGATTTGCCTTATTACTTGTTCAAATTCTACAGCGTTTAATCTATAACTCATTCTCATGCCCCTACATCTGTAATGAATTTACGATATCTACTTTTGGATGGGGAATCCCTCTACTGCTTTTCGGATGTCATCACGGGTCCACGGTCGGTAGACCAATATGGTAGGACCTCGCCTGCTTGAGGATTTGCCACTTCTATCAGTGGGTATTCCTCTCCTTCCTGATCTATCTTTTCCTTAATTTTCCAGTGCCCTTCTCTCCTAATACTTCCGCTCGTAAGTCAAGAGTGTTGGCAGGCTCTCTCTGTAATATAATACTTGGTGGGGGCCAAGCCTGGTATTGTGGGTCCTGGTCGGGGCAACTCAATAACCTGTGCAGGGTCTGGATACTGGATGGGAGGGGGATTCTGGTGACTACGACTGACTATGGAAGTTTCATTATCTTCCTTTTGAACAAAGTACACATCTTTTTCACTTGAATTACCACACCCTTTTTTCAAATTTTGTTCCCTATTTCTTTTCCTCCAGCCATTTCTGTGCCTGGGGAAACCCCACCTTCTTTTGATTCCTTGTCTTATTTCCTGCCTGTTTGCGCAGTAATCTTACTAGATTTTAACATTCTGACTTATTTAAACATCCACTAAACCCATGATCTTTTTTCCATTTATCTAAATATTTTACGTTCTTTGGGTGTAAATCAAACAAACTTTTCATCTTCAGTTTTGTCGTCACCTTTGATGCAACTGGTTCCTGTTCCCATTTCTCTTACGAGAAACTATTCCTGTTCCTGAGATCTCTTGTATATGGAATCTATTCACATATACTCCTTATACTTTGAGAAAATTAAATTTCTCCCTTGACTAGTCCCTTAAAATTTAGACAAAAATTCCAATCAGAAACAACAAAAAATAGCGTTTTTGCTTACCTTTGTGATTCCTCTGCCCTGTTTCACTGCCACCTCACGGATTGAATCTGGAAAGAGTGACTGGCCTCTAATTTCGACCTGTTTCAGTCGGAGGTCTTCGTTCGAGGAGAGCCTGATCTCTCTCCACCTGCTAACGCTAGCCAGTTATGTCGAAGATTTTACTCTTCTAACATATTCTGGAAGAATCACACCAAGTTCTTGTAAGCAAGTAAAACAGCTTTATTTTACATGCATGGAGACCTGCTACATGATAGTAGTATGCCAGCAGTCTGGCTACTTGTACTTTGAGTTCTCCTTATATCCCTCCTGCACGTACATACACGTAGCACAGAGGACTTTCATTAAAATTGATAGTTTGATTACTTGTTTTTACCAGCCAGTACCACAGTTATTCTTGCACCATTAACTTTCTTATCAGCAGTTTAAGATTAACTTCTGCATTCCTCAGTGATCAACATTTTCCAGAACATTTCAGTTTGCACGCAGTGAACATTTTTCTGCTTAACCCTTTAAATACAGAATACAAAATATGTTGACTTCAGTATTTTTCCACAAGTGGTTTACCTTCAAGATGTCAACTTTCATGCTAGTCAACCACCTGAAGGTAACTCGTCCTCACACAGACATCCTTCATTACTTTAATATCTGGGATCTTCTCATAAAATTCCATATTGTGCATTATGGGTTCTACCCTTTCAGTTTTGATTTCTTTACTTATTTAACAACTGGAGTCTTGGGGTGTAATACAGTAAAACATTTTGTGATAAAATATGGATTCTTATATCTCTTTCAGCCAAAGACAGATTCTAGTTCCTTTTGAAGGTTCTACACCTGTCCCGTTCTCTTTATCTGGACTGTGTACTTTTAACAGGGTATCTGGTTGTTCTTGTCTCCTCCCATTTTTACCAGAGATATATTAGGAACAGAAAGTCTAACTGTGCCCCTTTTTCATAATTTACACAGTGCCTTGAACTGAGGGAATACTTGGACATTTCTGACATCATGTGTTAAACTAGGTACTAAAGCTACAGTATGTAGTACTTTCCCCAAAATAGTTTGAATTTCTACATGTTTTATCAGATATTCATTCAGGTGTCCATGAGCACCTATTACTTCAGCATTTGTTTTAGTTTGTATTATGCCTACAGACATATGATTCCTTAATATATGTAACCATACACCAAGAATGTAGTATCCACTTCATTTAATACCCTGACACCAGTAATACACATTTGGCTAATTTGGTATACACTGCATTCATGCTATTATTCTAGCAGTTAAAGTGTCACGTTCCATTGGTGCATTTTCATTATCAGCATAGTTAGAAGTCACCTTTTTGATAGAGACAGTATTTAGATTTTCATTACCAGCATGTTGGTTAGAAATAACAATTTTGTTAGGTATAACATTTTATTACTAACCAAATGATGACTGTCCATTTGCTCCCTCTACCCACATCTAAAACATGTTATTTCAGTTGCTGATAGCTTATGCGTGTTCACAAACATCTGCATTTTCTTACTTGTAGGCTTAGGTTGTTCAGTTTTAAACAGTGCTTCATTAGCTAGCAGCCCTTCAGTTAGTACTCTTATGGGTCAATCTGAATGTCCATTTACTTAAATTATTTGAGCATACCCATTTGAATTTATCAATTCCTAGAAGTAGTTCAAAAGGCACAGATCAACATGGAAGAGTCGATAGGAGTCTAACTACAGAGAGAGGACAGTCAGCCCATCCTAATAACTAAGATTTTTGAGATTACTAATCCTTTTGGTTATGAATCTCTGAGGTCTGTCAAGATGAGTGATATGTTTAAACAAATGCATGCCAAAATGTGCATTATATTCAATAATGGATCTGTTAGAATATGACTAAAGGTGAATTAAGACTTCTTTGGATTTAGTGGATATGCCAATGGAAATTACATGAGCCACACAGAAGGCTTTCTGAATTGCTACAGAGACACATAATGGCCAAATAATAAGAAATTATCAACAAGAATAAATAGACATTCAGTGAACCAAACTGCTCCTGCTGCAGCCTCCAGTATGGCAGGTATAACACTGTTGACACTTTTTGTAAGTTTAACTGCAGTTTATTTACAATTAAATATAAAGTCAAAGTTCACTTCCAGCATAAACAAGAAATACACTCTTTTGCTTAACACGATTCTGATCAACGTACAGCAGTTCATCTCTGTGTTTCCAGTCTAGAAATGTTCTCAGTAAAACACAATACAACTTGCAGCTCACAGTTTTTGAATGGTATTAAGAAGTGCATAATATACTGCAAAATCCTATGCGTAGCAGGATTTCCCTGTGCATTGTTGAAGGCACATTTCAAAGACTGTCTTAGTGCAACATTGGTCCTGTAGAATACAGTTGTTCCAGCTCTGTTAAATGTTCAGTAGAGACACTTGCAGGTACGTTTCTAATGAGCTTTTACTCCATTTGACTCTTACATATTTGTAAGCAGTCTTGTAGGATAACTAGACCACAACAGCAAACTTGTAGTTGTGCTATGCAGCTAACCTTGTTGAACAGCCACCATTGGAGATAGAGCTCAGGCTAGTATGCCTTGCAATCCACTTACATAGGCTCATAGGTTCATAGGTAGGTACTAGGCTATCAGCCCAAAGGCCTACGTAAGCCTAGCCAGCAAGGTTCCATGGCTTACGCCACCCAAAAAAGTTATTTTCCTGTGCCGCTGTCGAGCAGAGACACAGAAGTGTGGGGTGTATTTCCTATTTCCCATCCACTCATCAAGATTTTTCTTGAAGAGTGCTAATGAAGAACTTTGCTTGACATAGATGGGTAGCTTGTTCCAGAGTATAGGAAGTCTCTGGGACAGGAATCTATCCCTCCAGCATGTCCTGGTTTATTGTGGTGACAAGGTTTAGGTCCCTAGAGCGTGTAGCTCGGATGGATTGGGATTTCTTTAGGTGTAGCATGTCCAACAGCTCTGGGTTTAACATAGCTTTATATGTTAGGCAGAGATCACCTCGGTGTAGGCGATAATCTACGGAGTATGGCTGGAGTTTTTTGAGGCGGTCAGTGTAGGGCATTTGTTTGAGGCCAGTAATCCTCTTTGTGAGGTACTTCTGTGGCCTTTCCAGCTGCTGCAGATGTCTTGTGAGGTACATTCCAAAAGGGGCGCTGTACTCTATAATGGGTCTAATGAGTGTCAAGTAGAGGGGAACAATGACCTCTTTTTTCCTGGATGAGAACCCTTTTATGATGAGGTGTGCCACGTAGAAGGACTTCCTGACTACTGTGGTGATGTGACTATCAAAGGAGAGACTACTGTCCACCTGGGTCCCAAGGTCTCTTAGCATGCATTTGGTGTTAAGTAGTTTGCTGCCTATGTGGTAGTTCATGGGTACAGAGTTTTTACTAAAGGGGATGACACTGCACTTTTTGGCATTGAGCTTGAGGCCAGGGCCCTGACACCAGGTATCTGTCTCAGTGAGGCCCTTCTGCAGGATGTCCACAAGTAATATATCCATAAGTAAGTTCCTGGTACTCCTTGAGGAAATCCAGAGATACTTCCACAGCTTCCTCTTGTCTCAATCCACTAAGAGTTTCCACTCATAGGCTCAAAATCTCTTTCCATGAGAGGTAAACATCTCTGATCATGATGACTATAGACCATAGTTTTAACAACAGCAATTAGAGGATTTCATTACCATAATATACTAACTTTTAACAACAGCTGTCTCGATATTTCTCTGTTACAATGACATGTGAGCGTCACATTCTTCCCATTATAAATAGTATGTATACAAACCTTACATTTCTGAAACAGCTACTATGCCACACCACTTTTATGATGGTTGGCAAAAAAGAGGGCAAGCTGGAATATAAATGTAGTATGTAGAAACTACGGTTAAAAAATGTAACCTTATAAGGCATATATGAACAATGGTTTGAAAAGTTTGTCTTGGCTGAAGCACTAGTTAATCACTAGGGCACTGTTTATTCCATCTAAAGATTTTGTATGCCACAATAAAAATTCAAAATAGCATGTTACAAGATGGTTCAAGATGGACTGTTTTCTCATTGCACATTTTTTTTTTGATACAGGGCTGCATTGGCAGAACAATGCATGTTATTTATTACAAAAGGCCTGTTGCCCAGTTAATAATTGAACAGTGCCGCACTTGTGTGATTTTAATCTTGGAGAATAACATTTCTTGCTCTGATTTGCATGAAAAGTGTACTTATCTGACCACTCTCCCAACAAACAGCTGAAAGAATCGGAAAGCATGAAATCAGGTACAATAGTTCCCAGATGTGCTGTACTGCACTGTAATATAGATTTATGGTCAGCTGACTGAAACAGACCTTGGCAAGTGTGTTTTTTTCTCTTTTAAATAATCTGAATTTGGCAAAACAACACTTTAATAAACAAAACAAAACCAAAAAAAAAAAAAAAACGGTATTTTATAGGTGAAGCACAGTCACCCTGCTGCCCATGCAAAGGCATACACTGCATTTCCTTCACTGATATAGGCTGTGATTAACAGGTACGTAGTGCATTGCTGACTGCAAATTAGTATAGGTGGCAGTATGTAGACAGTGTGAGGGATTTAAAGACAAAAGAAGTGCAGCTGAGCAAGGGTAGAAATAGCACAGTATGAAGCACATGCCAATGATTGCATAGTGAAATGGAAATGAGGAACTTCATGCAAATGAGACATATAGGTTATGCCAACTGCAACATCAGACATGGCAGAGTGATTGTGAAATATATAAAACAGATGCACTGTGGCATGGGGCACATCTCTTCAGAATACTGGGGTTTTATGGCATAAATACAAGTAAAGATATAAAGCTTAGCATGATCCACATAGTTTGCACAATTCACACATATTGCATCTGACTTATACCAACAGTTTGTGCAAGTAGACTTCCAACATGGTCATCTAGTCAGTTGTCACAAAAATAGGAAGGTTACACAGTATGTTATACACAACTACCTTGCAAGCAGGGCAGGGTGCAGGATACATCTACTAGTGTGGCTGTTGTGTGCTGCAGGTGATGCTGAACAAGCTCTGGAATCCTGGATGATGACCCTTATCTGCAATTCCCAGACCATGGCAGACATGGTATGCATGAGGTACAGCACAGTCTGTACTGAAACATGGAATATTGTATGTATTTCAGACAACTAAAGGGATGCCTTCCTGTCTCAATATATCAGACAGGACTCCGCAATATGGACCTGATACCTAGGGCAAACTGTCTGTGGTGTGTGATATGTTACACAGAATGCACCATGGAAACAGCTGCTGCAGCAGGGAAACTTCCCAAGAAGGCCCACAATATCATTAGGACCAACAGAAGAAGAGTAAAGTGAGTAGTCTCAGGATGAGCAGCTGCACAATACATGAAGCAAAGGATGGTGTAGTACATTGTGGCCCTAGTAAAAAGGTGATATCTGGTCCACAGTGCAAAATGATGCATGCATTATTACACTCAGACTATTCAAGACAGTGCATTAATTGGTCACACTGTGCTCTAAACATAACTATACCTACATAAGTGAAGGGGTGGACATTCCATAGTCATCATTGCTTGCATAGGTGTAGGGGATTGCAACACTATAGTATAGGGAGGGGTCGTGGGAGGTGTATATGCTAGCCACATACTCTGGTAGGGGTTTGTGAAGAGTCAGAGACCTCATCCTCCACTAGTGATGTTGGGCTGCCATGTCATGGCCATTGAAAATGTGCATTGGCATTGCTTGCAGGATTGAAGCTTGACACCATCCTTATGACATTACAGTAAAGTGCAGTCAACATCTCCATGATGCTGATGGTAGCAGTTGTCTGTGGCTGGGTGACTGACTGAGATATCTTCTGATTTATGCTGAGTGCTGTACCAAAATGTGGAGTAGACCTGGATACATGGCAGTGCCATTTACACCAAGCCCCAATCCCCTAAGGTGGGAATATGCATATCAAAGACAATGTGACTTTCAGATGCTGTGAGGACAGGGGCCTTGATGGGAACCCAGAAGGGAAGCACAGTTGCAAAGACGATAGTTTGTCTGTGGGGATGTTGTCAAATTCTTATGCATTTTGGATAAGACATACAAAATCTGTTGAGCAAGATCAGTCACACATTTAACTCATGTTTCAAATACTAATATTAAGTTCTTCATCTTAATTTTTGAAGTCACTGCTATCTCCTTCTTAAATCTAAGTGTGGAGTCATAAGGTAACTTAATAAACAAGTTTCCCAACTGTCTTAAGAACGTCTCAGTCATAATCAGTTGTATCACCACCCTTGTCATCTGTAATAATGACTACAGAGTGATCATTTTCTAATTCATGAAGGGCACGTCTTTGTGTTGAGATTATTATTAAACAAAGCATGTTTTCCAAAATGCTAAATTTTCATGACCTAATTGTCAAACGTCTTGACTAAAGTATTATAAGGTGGACAAAAAGTAGACTTCCTATATCTGAATCAGACAAGATCAAAGCTCTCACTTCTGCATTATTATTGTTATGAGACCAACATTTTATGTTCAACATTTTACAAAATGACAAGTTCATTCACAATAATCTCTTATCCCAACCGCTCCTTACTAGGTATAAACTTCAAACCTTTATTCAAAACATCAGTTTGTGCCTCAGATAAAATTTTACAAGAAATATTGTTCACTAAATTGTTAATATTCTCATCAGTCATTTCTTGACATTATGCTATGATTTCTATCACTCCTCCTCATCCTTCTGGGAACTGTAGCTTGTTGTCTGGTAAAGGGATCAATTGTAGTGGAGTATTAGAATGCTTACTGGAGTATAGGAATGCTCCCTGGCTTGTGCAGTGTTACTGCCTTCAGTTCCAGAGTCAAAATCAGTATCAGTCAAGGAGTTCTAGCCCTCAATTCCAGTATTGTCAGACAGAGAAAGATCACTGGACCTTAGAATGGAATGTGACTGAAAAGTGTCTCTTTTTTTTCCTTTGATCTGGTAGGACCTTAGTGTAAATATAAGCACATATTGCATTTGTTTTTCACTAGGCATTATTGTTCCCCTTCTATAGTCATTTACATTCCTGATGTATTTATTAACCTTTCTGTCCCTTAATTTATTATCTCATTTATTTAAAAATGACAGACAGTGATTAAAATGCAATTCATAGTCTAAGCAGTAGGCAAAGTATTAACCTCCTTTAAATTTTCATTATCCATATTTTTCTGCAAT
Organism: Protopterus annectens; assembly: GCF_019279795.1. NCBI lineage: Eukaryota > Metazoa > Chordata > Ceratodontiformes > Protopteridae > Protopterus > Protopterus annectens. The sequence goes on from NC_056735.1 coordinate 709,119,749, forward strand.
ATTTTATTGCCTTTCATAATACCTCTCCAAAATTTTAGCAAATGGCATGGAAGCAACATAGGTTCATAGGTTGGTACTAGGCTATCGGCCCTAGGGCCTATACAGGCCTAGCCATAATAGTTCTCTGGTTGTTTCTTCCCAGAATATTTACTTCCCTGGTCGCCTGTCTAGCAGGGTGACTGACGTGATCCCCAGGGTGAATTTCCTATCTCCCATCCAATCGTCAAGGTTCCTTTTGAAGATGGCCAAAGAGGCGCTCAGCTTGACATGTATGGGCAGTCTATTCCAGTGTATAGGGAGTCTCTGGGTCAGGAACCTATCCCTCCAGCATGTTTTGATCATTGTGATGACCAGGTTTGGATCCCTGGAGCATGTGGCTCTGAGGGATTGGGATTTCTTTAAGTGTAGCATGTCCAACAGCACTGGGTTTGACATGGCCTTGTATGTTAAGCAGAGATCGCCTCTGAGTAGACGATATGGGACAGAGTATAGCTGGAGTTTTTTTTAGACATTCAGCATAGGGCATCTGATTTAGGCCTGTGATTCTTTTAGTGAGGTATTTATGCGGCCTTTCCAGTTGTTGCAGATGTCTTGTGAGGTACATACCAAATGGGGCGTTGTACTCTATAATGGGTCTAATGAGGGATGAGTACAGTGGGACAATGACCTCCTTTTTTCTGGATGAAAAGCCCTTAGTGATGCAGTGTGTCACATAGAAGGAATTCCTGACTGTTTTGGCTATGTGGTTATCGAAGGTGAGACCACCTGTCCACCTGTGTCCCTAAGTCCCTTGTCACACTTTCAGTGTTTAGTGTACTACCACTTATGTGGTAATTCATGGGTACATGGTTTGTCCCAAAGGGGATAACTATACATTTTTTGGCATTGAGCTTGAGCCAATGGCTCTGGCACCAAGCATCTGTTTCTGTAAGGTCCTTTTGTAGAATATCCACATCATTTGGGGATTCACTAATGGTTCCCAGTTTGCAGTCATCTATGAACTTTGTTAGCCAGAGTCCTTTAGTGCTGGTCTGTACTTCAGAGAAGTAGATGCCAAACAAGAGCGGTCCCAGGACTGAACCCCGAGGTACTCCGTTTGTCACTTGTCTGGAGCTGGATTTTGAGTCGGCTACTTTTACAGTGTGGGTTCTGTCAGTAAGCCAGTTGGCAACCCATTGAGTGACACAGGGATTAATGCCCAGCTTAGTAATTTTATCTATGATTCCAGAGTGGGTGATGGTGTTGAAGGCTTTGGCGAGGTCCAGATAGGCTGTGTGGACTGCCTTACTCTCGTCAACAGCTCTGGAGACTGATTCGAAGAAGTCAATCAGGTTGAGGAGTCAAGATCGGCCTTTTACATAACAAAATGGATGGGGTCCAGTGTTTGAAGGTTGCCAATGTCTTCATTTATAAGTTCCATGATAATGCATTCCATCACTTTGCAGATCAGGCTCATCAGACTGATGGGACAATAGTTCCCAGTATCCAAGGTGGATCCCCCTTGTGGAGTGGGATAACTGTAGCTGTGTGCCATTCATTGGGCATGAAGCTTAAGGTGAGGCTATGATTAAACATGACACTTAGGTGAGCTGCCAGTTCATTTTGTAGTTTATGTAGTACACAGCCCAGGATGCCATCTGGTCCCATGGATGCTGTATCCTTAGCTTTAGAGAGTGCATTTTTTACCTGTGTGGCCGTGATTACTGGAATTTGGCAATCTTTTGGTATTGAAATGAGCCCTTTAGTGGGTGAGGGGGGGTGAAGTTGGCACTGACTCGATCTGACAGGATATTGGCAATATCCTTGGGATCAGTATATTTAATGCCAATCTGTTGAAGCTCAGAGCAGATCTGAGCATTGCCATTTAGATTCTTGACATAATTATAGAATGTCTTGTGCTTGTTTTTGGAATCTTTGGCAATTTTATTTTCGTAACTAGCTTTGGAGGATTTTATGAGGGATCTCAACTTTTTAATGAGGCTGGTAAGGGAGTTTTTTGCATCCTGGGATTTTCCTGTTTTCTGCAACCATTTCATCCTTCTGTTGTATAGTTTGTTTATGGCAGGGGACCACCAGCTTGGGTTCCTTTTTTGGAGGAAACCATCTTGGTTATCTTTGGAATGGCATGATTCATGCATGAGTGGATGTGCTTGTACAGTGCCTTAGTGTAGGATTCAGCAGTTGAACTTTCAGTTACCATCTGCATGGGTGTCATGAAGTTTGTGACTTCTGACTTGAGTAGCATGAAGTTGGCTTTGGAGAAGTTTTTTATAGAGGTTTCCCTACTGGGAGGTGGGATGTGGATGTCAAGAGTGATTAGCTCATGGTCATACCTGACCAACGAGGGGATGACCACTGGTGTGGAGCATCGATCTCCCATGCTGGTAATGACCAGGTTTACGATATTTGAGCCCCTGGTGGGACTATAGATTAGTTGATCCAGGGCATTGGAATTTATGACTTCCAAGAACCGTTGAGCAAAGGTGTTGGTACCTGAGTAGTTTTCCCAATTAATGGCAGGGTAGTTGAAATCACCCAGTATTAAGGTTTTTGGTTGTATCTTAATATTTTCTAGTATGTTTAGAAAGGTGTAGTGAGAATCTTGGGGCATGGTGGGGGATCTGTATCAAGCTACAATTTGTATTGCAGTCTTACCTAGTGTTGGTTGCACCTGATGAATTTCAGATGCATTGTGTTGGGCAACTAGCCTGGAGGTGTGAATATCATTGGTGAATATGGACACTCCTCCACCTTTAGTGCTTCGATCCTGGTTTGGTGGCCGAAAAGTGTGGTAAGAGTTGTAGCCTGGTATTGCAGGGGTGCTCTCTGGAGCCTTGAACCAGGTCTCAGTTACTGCACAGACATCGATGTTCTCCATTTTTAGGAGTGCCTCGAGAGAGTGCATTTTGAGGTATAGACTTCTAGCATTAAGTAGCATTACCTTCAGATTTTGCATGCTTATAGCTATACATGTTGTATAGTATACCACTGTTCCAAAAAATATTGTCAGACTTACCCACTGATGGCTACAAATTAATCTTTAGGCCTCTCAGAGCCATATCTGTATTTACATAAGCCTTAAAAAATGGTATACTCCATTGGATGGAGCAAAGTTTTTTTTTTTTTGGTTCAGCCCAAAGATGTTTGAATGCATCTCACTGGAAGAACCATTATCTCCCAGAATGGGTCCCTAACAAAACGTTTATCAATGTTTCTTGGAAAAAGTTTTACTGGAAGGTGTTACATTTAGCAATAAGAACACCACCAACTTAATTCAACTAATTAATGAGGTTCAGGTGGAACATACTTTACTTTGGATGTAAATTCTCAGTGTACTAGAATAAAAAGTTTAGGCTCACAGCAAGAGGTTCTCTGGTTCGATTCTCGGCTGGAGTGCATTCTGTGCAGAGTCTGCATGTCCTCCCCGCAGTTGAGTGAACGTTAAAGACATGCAGGTAGGTGCATGCATGTGTTGGGTGAGGGCTGGCAACTCAACACCATAAAAATCCAATGCCAATCATTAGTGGACCAGTGATCTGCTGTGGCAACCCCTAACTGGGAAAAGCCGAAAGACTTTTTACTAGAAAAAAATGTTTCATAGGTGATTGCTAGGCTAATTACCTCAGGGACCCTTTTTAAGCTTAGAATCAAGTCCTGTACATTGTGTCTGTAAGGTAAACTCAACTATTATGCCAGCCACCAACCCCTCCCCCCTCAAAAAAAATAATACCCATTTGTTAACCAGGTAGGCCCACACAATTCCTTTTTACAGGTGATCCAACATCTGGTTAGGTGACTTGCTCAAGGTCATAAAGTAGAAAAATAAGGGATGAGAGAATCAAACCCTGCAGTCCAAGAACTACAGTTCCTTAACTCTGTGAGCCAACTCCCAGACTCCCCCACATCCACTGGGCTAACAGTATTATGTTTTAGGGTAATGGAAAACTACTCATTTGAATTTGATAATGGTTTGGTTTCTTTAACTGAACTGGTGTTGACTAAAAATGTTTCCTTCTATAATCTGAGATGCTCTTTGCAGCTAAAAGGTATTGCCATGAGTGTGAACTTCCCACTGTTTTTTTTTTTTTTGGAAACAAGTACCTATAGGAAAAGACTAGAAATATATATATTTTTTTACTTTTTACCTGTATGTGGTGCCATTTTCTAGACTGCTGGCTGCTATGGCAGGGGAACAAAGAAAACTTACAAAGGCTTGGCAGTATATAAATTCTGTATAAGTTGAATTCTCTTCTATCAGTTTTTTGGATGTACTTGTAACTAAGTTGGATGATTGATCCACTTATAGGAAACCATTTTCCAAGAACACTTATTTAACACTTATTTAGTCGCCATCTACCACTCATGATTAAGAATATATCAAAAGCCAAGTTTACGCATGCTAAATGTGTTTATGACAAGACTGGGGACTTAACATTTGTCATGCATGACTTAGTACATACATTTAATATAGCAGATATAGCATGATGCATGTGCAGAGAAGTATGGAAGAGGTACACAATATGAACAGAGTGAATCTACTCAGATATAAGGAAAAGCAAACTTCAGACAACTGAGATATAAGATTTGTACTGATGTATTCAACTAATACCCCTAAGGATAGGTAACTGATAAAAAATATCAGGGTAAATTATTATCTGAACACATATTTGTAACACACTTCATGCATAGTGGAGGGGGAAAAAGTTGTCCTAATACTTTAACCACTTTAAAGTGACTTGTAACTCCAACAAAAGGGGAGACACCTCTAGGTGTCTAGGTAGGAAGATATTCTTCATGTTTCACTGTTGCAGTCATTACATTTGGGTAATCTGCTGGCAGGTTGCCCTCAGTCGGCCTGATTAACAAAGTCTTGGGTCCTGCATCAGTTGCTGTCCCTTCTTTCATGACATCAGGTCATCAGGGGTATAAAGCATGCATCCAATGCCATTGCATCAGTCTTTCTTGCCACAAGGTGCCCGAAGCAGTTTGCAAGTGCCAGTCGGACGACTCCTGAAATTTTCATTTTCGAGTTTCAGAGCTGAAGTCTTCAACTAAAAGCTAAGTACCCCATTGGGGAAACTTTTTCTTGCTCCTTACCAATGTCAGTAAAAGTTAATAATTGTATTACTTGTGGGAAGCAAATACCTCATAAGGATTTTCATTTGTACTGTATTCCTTGCCTATGCCCTGACCACAACGTGCCTTGCTGTTGGTTTTGTGCTAAATTTAATCAACGCACTATTAAACGTCTGTATATTTTTGCATCTAAATATTTTGGCTCGAGATTTAACTATCTAGAAATGTCATCGGTTAGCAATCCAACTACCAGAATACCTAAAAAATATAAAGAAAAAGACAGAAACAGACGGTCAAAACCGATGACGAAGCTTCTCCTTACCCAGTCGCCGGTTCGCCGGTACTCAGTGAGGCTCATTTGCAGCCCCTGAGAACCACTACTTTTGATTCGCAGGCCTCTACTGAGACCCATTCGGAGTCTGGTATGCTGTGAGATACTTTAAGTATTGAACCCGTGGATGTCTCTATCTTAGATGGGTCTGGAGACGCTGAGCAGGCACCGGCTTCTGAGGGTGTTTTCAGGCCTAAAGATTTGTATATTAAACCGACACCATCTTCAAAACTAAGGCCAAAATCTACTTCTATGTCTAAAAAAAATGACGCTTGGGCCACGTGTGCAGGCCCCAATGCCTAAAAAAACAAATTATCAAAATGGCTGAGGATTTAATTACCTTGATCAGGGGCACCCATCCCCCTCCTACTAAGAGTCCTAGGCAAGGCTCTGACTATGAATCTTCAGTTCAGGTTTCTATTTCTTCTGATTCCTCTTCTGATCAGGAATTATCTATTCCCACTTATGAGGACTCTGATGCAGAAGATTCCATCCCTTCTGCTTCTCCTTCTGAGGATTTTTCTTTTGGAGAAACTTTGCATACCTTAAGGGAACACTTTCACTGGGAGAGTCAGGATTTCTCAGAATCTAAAAAGAGACTTATGGATTTCCTTCTTCTTCCTCAGCATAGGCCTTTGGCTATACCTCCTGTTGCAGACATTGTTGATGATGTTTTCTCAGAATCCAGTATGACTCCTTATTCCCTGCCTCCAACTCCTAGTAATCCAGACAGATATTACAGGGTTCCTGACTCCCACAAATTCCTCTTTAAAAATCCTACTGCTGACACTGAAACCATTTCTCAGGGTCCCAAGGGTGTTAAGGCTTCTACTGCTAAAAATCCTACCCCTTCTGACAGAGATTCCAGGGCACCAGATAGATGGGGTAAGAAGGTTTACACGTCTGCAACCTTGGCAATCAGGGCTTTAAACTGTCAATTTCATATGCTTAAATATCAACAGCACGTCATGGGCTTACTTAAACAGAAAATTATGTTGATTTCTGACTATGTGGAAAATAAAGAGTTGCAGGATTTATTGCATTCAGCTGAACAAGTTGGAAAACATACTTTGCAATATGGTTTTGATTCCTAGGAGGCATCTTGCAGGGCTGCTGTAACTGGATTTGTGATAAGAAGGCATGCTTGGCTTAAGGAGCAAAATCTGCCTAACCATGTTAAAGCAAAAATTGTTGGATGCTCCTTTACAACAGGGCAGTCTATTTGGTAATAAGGCAGAAGAAGTTTTGAAAAAGATGGAAGATAAAGCTAAATCTATGCAAACTGTAAAAGATTTCCTACAAGTGCAGCCACCCAGATTCAGGAGGCACTGGCCTACTAAGAACTGGTCCTTTCCAGTACCCACCAGAGCTGCTCAGGTCAAACCCAGACATTCCAAAGGCTCCAGCTTTCAGTCACAAGGAACTTATAGAACAAAGCAATGGGGTTCCTCCACCTCCAAGTCTGGAAGTAACAAGGCACCTTCCTACAGTAAACAGTCTCAATGACTTTCCACTGCAATCACTAAGCACTTATCTTTTGACCGCCCCTTTGGGGGGAAAACTGGCACTTCATGCACGAAACTGGCAACTGATTACCCAGGACAAGTGGGTTTTAAATATAGTATCCCAGGGAAACAGATTTCATTTCCACATGTTGCCAATCCTAAACAAATGGCCAGATCTTCCTCCAAATCAGTGGGCAGAGGCCCAAAAACAAGTTATGAATATGGGGGCTATTCAACCAGTACCAGAAAAGGAAAAGGGACAAGGTTTTTATTCAAGACCTTTCCTGGTACCCAGAAAAGACAAATCATGGCGTCCAATTCTGGACTTATCCATTCTAAATACATTTCTGGATATTCCAAAATTCAAAATGCTGACTCTATAACAGTTACCACCTATACTAGGCAAGGATGCCTGGTTGGTAACTCTAGACTTAAAAGAGGCTTACCTGCATATCCCAATCAGGGAATCTTGCAGAAGATACCTCCACTTCAAAGCAGGCTATTTGCATTACCAGTTCTCTGCACTGCCCTCTGGCTTATCTACTGCGCCCAGGGTCTTCACAAAGTGCCTGGCACCAGTAATTGCATTTTGCAGGCAAAGAAATATTCAAATTTATCCATACCTGGACGATTGTCTAATTCAGGCAGAAAACAAGGACACTCTTCTAAAACATCTGGCATTTGTAAAAAGACTTCTAACTTGTCTAGGGTACACCATAAATGAAAAGAAATCACAACTGGTACCCTTTCAAATAATTACATTCCTGAGTGCAAGCTTGAATACAACTGCCCAGATGACTTACCTTATGCCAGAAAAACAAATTCAATTGATGACTTACTTCTAACAGGTGGCCACAAAAACCCAGCTATCTGCAAGACAAACTCTGCAGGCCTTGGGGTTCATGGCCTCCTGCATTCTAATAATTCCATATGCAGGACTGCATATGAGGAAACTTCAATGGTACCTAAAAAGCTTATGGAGTCAACATTGTCACGGCCTGGAAACAATGATTCCTATCATTCCTTGCCTGCAACTAGAGTTCCTATGGTGGGCAGAGGCCTGCCACCAAAACAAGGGACTGTCATTCATTCCAACCTCTGCCACCCAAACACTGACTACAGACGCATCAGATTATGCTTGGGGGGGGGGCGCATCTGGCAGGGAGATGCATTCAGGGCCAATGGAGCCCAAATCAAATACACCTACATATCAACCAGAAAGAGATGCTAGCTGTACAGAATGCACTAACAGCCTTCAATGACTATCTTCATCCAGGACAACTACTGATAAAGACAGACAACACCACAGTCATGTGGTACATAAACAAGCAGGGGGAGACCCATTCCTACCCCCCTTTGCAGACTAGCCATGGCATTGTGGAACATGGCCTTGACTTATCAAATACATCTACAAGCTCAATTCCTGCCAGGAAAGCTAAATACTCTGGCAGACGAACTAAGCAGAAATCTTATGGACCCACATGAATGGAAACTGGATCCACAAATTTTCAACATGTTGACATGCAAATGGGGGAGCCCAGACATAGATCTTTTTGCCTCACCCCAAAACTATCAGTTGGACAAATTCTGCACAAGAATTCATCACAAAAAAGCTTGGAAAGTGGATGCTCTATCCTTCAGCTGAAAAAACCTATCAGTCTATGCCTTTCCCCCTCTGCCTCTGCTCTCCAAGGTCTTACTAAAAGTCAGACAGGAAAAAACAAAAATGATTCTGATTGCTCCAGACTAGCCTCGCCAACAGTGGTACCCGCTCCTGGGCAGTATGTCACACCTTCCTCCGTGGTACCTGCCTCAGACATCTTACCTACTGTCTCAGCAGAACTATCAAATTCTGCACACTCAACTCCAAACTCTGAATCTTGCAGCATGGCTAATCAACTAATTTCACCAGTTACATCTCTCAGCAAACCTGTGATGGATGTCATTTTGGAGGCTAGAAGGCCTAGTACTAGAAAACTTATGCTGACAAATAGAAAAGATTCTTTGCCTGGAACCAAGCACAAGGAATAAGCACAGCAATGCCCAATATTCCTCAGATTCTGCAATATTTAACTGGGATGCTTCACAAGGACCTATCTTTTTCTTCCATAAAAATCCCTGCCTCTGCCATTTCAGATCATTACAACACAGAGCCTCCCCTATTTACTCATCCTCTGCTAAAGCAGTACCTCAGAGGGGCCAAAAATTTAAGACCTCCCAGGAGAGCAACAACTCCTGCATGGGACCTCAATTTTGTTTTGGAAAAACTCACTCTACCTCCTTTTGAGCCAGCTGCTACTGCAGACCTAAGATTTCTCTCTTGGAAAACAGCTTTTCTTTTAGCAGTCACTTCAGCTAGAAGGATTTCAGAACTACAGGCTCTTATGGCAGTGGAGCCTTTTATTATTTTTTACCCAGACAGGGTGACTCACAGGACCAATCCATCCTTTATGCCTAAAGTGGTATCTAGTGTGGCCCTTAATCAGACCATTCATCTGCCAATTTTCTTCCCAAATCCACAGAACAAGGGTGAGCGGATTCTGCATTCATTGGATGTACACAGACAACTAAGATTCTACTTAAACAGGACAAAATCTCTAAGAAAATCTGAACAATTACTGGTGGCATTTGCTGCAGGGGCAGAGGAAAAGTCTATTTTAAAGCAGACTATTTCAAAATTGATAAGCCATTCTATTCGTTTCTGCTACATGCACCATGGTAAACCTGTCCCCAAGGGGATCAGATCTCATTCCACCAGGGCTGCATCTACTTCTGCAGCCTTTCTCAGAGGGGTTCCTACCAGAGACATTCTGGAAGCTGCTACCTGGAGCTCAGTTCATACATTCACCAAACATTACCATTTACCTCTCTTCTCTAAATCCAGAGCAGGCTTTGCCACTGCTGTCCTGTAGGGCCTTATAGCTGCTCCTAATGCTGTATAAATCCTTCCTCCCAACCATAGCTTTGGGATTCTACCCAAATGTAATGACTGCAACAGTGAAACACGAAGAACATAGTACAGTTGTATGCACTTACCATAAATGTAGATGTTCGAGTGTATTCACTGTTGAAGTCCTGGTTACCCTCCTTCCAACCCCCTGTTTTTTCTCTAACTATACCTCTCATTTCTGTTACTATCTTTAAAAGCCTTTTTGGTGTATTTGCTTTTGTTTGGAGGTACATGTTTTGTGTTTTTCATTTTACAAACACACACACACATATATATATATATATATATATATATATATATATATATATATATTTAGCTCCCCATTTGGGGGGGGCACCTGACATCTGGGGTAAGAAAAACTGATGTAATGGCGTCGGCTGCATGTTTTATACCCTGGACGACCTGACGTCATGGAAGAAGGGACAGCAACCGATGAAGGACCCAAGACTTTGTTAATCAGGCCGACTGAGGGCAACCTGCCAGCAGATTACCCAAATGTAATGACTGCAACAGTGAATACACTTGAACATCTACATTCATGGGAAGTGTACACAACTGTACTTTCATTGTGCCATTTTGGTGTTGTTGTCTCGTTGTTTTCAGTTTCTGTCATAGACAGACATACAGACATGCACATATTAATGTATTTAACATAACCCTTTTTCAAGCAGTAGCAGTCAAGCTAATTAACCTAATATTTTGGGTTATTTGGCTTATGCAGACTTGGGCACTGGGACACATTAATTGTGTGCAAGCTACAAGCACAGACTAAATGTGTACAGGAATAGCTGACAGCTGCAAAGCCATCTTGAGTAGTGCACAAGAGTTATAGGTAGGATATTTTGCATAATTATGCTGATCTATTTGATGGCTTCATTAACTTGCCAGGAGAAAAACATATTCAGAAAAGTCCAAGTTATGCTAGTAATACATACTCCAATAAAATCACCATTAGCTCTTGTGATTAAAGATGGGTAGAACTAAAGCAAATGGAAAGCTTGTTTGTCTTTAAGAAACCGGCATAGCCACCAGGATGGAAAAAAGTATAGTTACTGCTATGAAACAGGACATGGCTACATATTTATTTTTCCACTACAGCCGAGCAAAGTGTATAAAAGAAAGTAGTACCCATTGCTTGAACTGGAAAGGTGGTCTCACCTATGACAAATACTGTTCTTTTTGTTAATAGATGTAAAACAAAACTTACAACAGATAAAACCAGGTGAAGCATTCTCTGCCCAGTGTACACTGAATACACCATTAGGAAGGAACAAAAGAGCTGTTGCACAAGTAATTGAAGTCTTGGAAGGTATTGTGAACATAAGTGATAATCTGTTAGAATGGGGTCAGACACAGGAAGAACATGGCAATTAAATGATGCAAATTATTTAGCTACCAATCAGACTGAGACAGCATAGCTGTAATATAAAAGTACATGTAAAATAAGAAATACGTAGGGCTTTTTCTTGCAACAGGGGACTGGAGTCTTACAGAAAAAAAAATCATAGCAATACATAAAGTGATGATAAGACCAGAAAATAAAAAAGCTTTAATAAGATTTTCCTGGACTAATTCAGGATCTTGCAAAGTTTGTACCTAATTCATCAGAGATAACCGATCTTTTCAGAAAAGTGTTAGAACAAGATATGCACTGAGAACAGAATGACGAAAAGGAAATGAGTTTTGAAATACTTAAGAATTTCTGACATTTGTTTATACTGAAGTTCAGTGATATAAATAAACCACTTGTTTTATAACTGGATGCCAGTTAAAAATGGTATAACAGCTGTAATCTTACAAGAGAATACATTAGTTACTCATGGGTAAAAAAACACTTGCTGATGCACAAAAGATGTAAGTTCAAATAGGCAAACAATTTTTAGTGTCAGTGTATAGATATGAGAAATTATGAACATCCATCCATTCATCCATTCTCAACCCCTTTTCCCATTTTTGCACATATGTTTGTGGGGAATATGTACAGTGGATATAAAAAGTGTACACACCCCTGTTAAAATGACAAGTTTTTGTGATATAAAAAAAACGAGACCACAATAAATCATTTCAAAACTTTCCCCACCTTTAATATGACCTATAACCTATACAATTCAATTGAAAAACAAACAAATTTGTTAGGGGAAAAATATAAAAAATAAAAAAAAAATGTAGTGTGCACACCCTAATACTTTGTTATGTGTGCACACCCTTAAACTAATACTTTGCTGAAGCACCTTTTGATTTAATTACAGCATTCAGTCTTCTTGGGTACATACCTGCCATCAATTAAAAAGACTCTGATTAACCCCAAATAAAGTTCAGCTATCCTAATAGGATTTTCCTGACATTTACTCAGTTGCCTGCTACAGCAAAAGCCATGGTTCACAGAGAGCATACAAAGCATCAAAGGGTTCTCATTGTTGAAATGTATCAGCCAGGAGAGGGGTAGAAAAAATTTCCACAGCATTGGATACACTATGGAACACAGTAAAGACAGTCATCAAAAAATGGAGAAGATATGGGACAACAATGATGTTGCAAAGAACTGGATGCCCCTCCAAAATTGATGAAAAGACGTGATGTAAACTGGTCAGGGAGGCTGCCAAGAGACCTACAGCAACACTGAAAGAGCTGCAGGAATTCTTGGCAAGTACTGGTTGTGTACTACATGTGACAACAATCTCCTGTATTCTCCATATGTCTGGACTATGGGGAAGGGTTGCAAGACAAAAGCCTTTTTTTACACTGAAAAGCATACGGCCCAGCTAAAATTTGCAAAAAGATACATCAAGTCTCCCAAAGCATTTGGAAAAATGTGTTATGGTCTGACGAGATCAAGGTTGAACGTTTTGGCCGCAATTCCAAAAGGTACATTTGGTGCAAAAACAACACTTTGCATCACCAAAAGAACACCATCCCCATGGTGAAGCATGGTGGTGGCAGTATCATGCTTTGGAGTTGCTTTTCTTTAGCTGGCACTGGGGCTTTAGTCATGGCGAAGGAAATTATGAACAGATGTTCTTTGTATTTCACTGTTGCAGTCCTCACATATGGGTTAGCCCTCAGTTGGCCCAAATACCAGAGTCCTTGGTATATGACGTCAGCTGCCACCAGTTGTAAAACTGATGTCAGAATATCAGGTATAAAAGGAAGCAGCCAATGCCATTTCCTCAGTCTTTCTTGCAGCAGAGCCTGAAGCAGATGCAATTTGCACTAGTGCCGGTCGGCCATTTACCTTTGTTTTGCTTTCCGACTACCAAGTTGAAGACGCCTTCAGATAAGCACCCTGTTGGGGATCCTCTTTTCTTGCTTTAACGAATGTCAGATAAAGTTAATAACTGTCTTGCCTGTGGAAAACAGATTCCACACTGTGATTTCCATTCCTATTGTATAACTTGTTTTGACCTTGAGCTTGACATCCCTAACTGTGATCTCTGTGCTTCCTTTAACCCATGTACCATACACCGTAGAGCTAAGATTTTGTATAAGCATTTCAGAGTCTGACCTAAGTTCGTTGGTATGGCATCTTCTGGTCTCCTGACTTTGGATATACCTAGGAAATGCAGAGACAAGGACTGTGACAGGCCTAGGGTTAAATCTGCTGACAACACACCGGTGAGATTGGTCATCAGCACAGCGGTAGTCAGTGAGGTGCTTTCGCAGCCCCTGCAGTCTGCAGATTTTCAGCTGCAAGCCTCTGCTGAGATCTTTACGGAGTCCTCCATGCCACAGGCTGCTATTTCGTCTTCAGACCCTCCACCTGTCGCTGCCTCAGATGGGTCAGAGCCACTTTGCAGGCACGGGCTTCTGACGCCTCTTCTTTTTGACATGAAACCAGAACCAGACTGACTACCTTAGCTCAGACTTCTGCAGTCGCTAGGCCTCCCAAGTCCCTCCGGATTGCTAGTAAACCTTCCAACCGCAAATCTATTCACAAGCAGGTGTCAGCCTCCCCTCCTGTGCTTCAGTCTCAATTGGTAAAGATGGCTGGTGATCTTCTTTCCCTGATTAGGGGCTCTCACCCCCCCCCCCTTCAAAGAGGACTAGGGAATTATCTCCTAATGTTCTGTCTGTCTCAGGTTCTGAGATTTCCAGTATGTCTGCTGGTGAAGAAGGAAATTCTCAACTTTTTTCTGCCTTTGAGGATTCTGATGCTGAGTACTCTATCCCTTCTGCCTCCACTCCAGAAGATTTTTCCTTTGGGGATACTTTGAATATTCTTAGGAAGCACTTTAAATGGGGATGTCAGGATTTTCGTCAGTCTAAGAAAAGAATCAGGGAATTTTTTGGATTTGCCACAGCATAAGCCTCTGGCTATACCTCCAGTTTTGGAAGTTGTGGATGATGTTTTCATGGAAATTTCTTTAACTCCTAATTCTGTTCCTCCTGCCCCCAGAAAACCGGATAGGTATTATAGGGTTCCTGAATCTTATCAATTCCTTTTTAAAAACCCTTCTGCTGATCCAGAAAATATTTCTCAAGGCCACAAGGGTGTTATGGCTACTATGATAAGGAATCTAGGCCCTTGGACAGGTGGGGTAAAAAAGTCTATACCTCTGCAACTCTTGCCATTAGATCTGTGAATTGTCTTTTTCACATGCTTAAGTATCAGCAGCATATGTTGGAGGCTATTACGGCTAAAGTTGGTGATTTTCCTTCCATGACAGAGAACAAAGATTTACAAGACTTACTGAATTTTGCCACTTTAGTTAATAAGCATTCACTTCATTGTGGTTTTGACACTTTGGAGGCTTCCTGCAGAGCAGCAGCCACTGGTTCCGTAATTAGAATGCATGCTTGGCTCAGGGAGCAGCCTCTTTCTGAACCTGTTAAATCTAAATTGCTGGATGGTCCTTTGTACAAGGACAATCTTTTTGGTAATAAGGCTGAGGAGGTGCTGAAGAAGTTGGAGGATAAGGCAAAATCTATGCAAGCTGTAAAAGATTTCCTTCAGGTTCAGCCTCCTCGGTTTAGTAGGCATTATCCTTCCAAGAATTGGTCTTTTCCTGATCCTGGCAAGCAGGGTCCCTCTAGGCCTCGGGGTTTCAGATCTTCCAGAGGGCAGGCATCTACCCCTCAAAGGGTTAAAGAATGGCATTCTTCTTCTGCTAAATTGGGGAGTTCTAAGCCACCTTCTCAAAGCAAACATTCTCAATGACTCCAGTCTTCTTGTACCTACCTCTGCGGGCCCTGGGTTTCCTTTGGGGGGAAGGTTAGCCAGGTTTGCAGAGGTATGATCTACCATCACAGATGACAAATGGGTGCTCAAAATAGTAAACCAAGGTTACAAGTTTTATTTTCACACCTTCCCTGTTTTGCATGGGTACCCAGGCATAGCCAGAACTCTCAGGGCATAGGTAGAAACTCAAATTTCCTTTCTACTGACTATGGGGGCTATAGAGCCAGTTCCTGAAAATCAGGCAGGCCTAGGTTTTTATTCAGGACTTTTTCTGGTACCCAAGAGAGGGGGCACCTGGCACCCTATTCTGGATCTCTCTATTCTAAACACTTTTCTGGTGATTCCCATATTCAGGATGCTCACCCTTCAAAAGTTACTGCCAATGCTGGGCAAGGATTCATGGTTGGTAACTTTGGATCTCAAGGAGGCTTATCTGCACATCCCAATAAGGGAAAGTTACAGGCAGTTCCTTTGCTTCAGGGCTGGGGAGCTTTCAATTTTCTGCATTACCCTTTGGCTTATCTACTGCTCCCAGAGTTTTTACGAAGTGCCTGGCTCCAGCCATTGCTTTTTGCAGGCAGAGAAACATTCAGATTTATCCTTACCTGGACTACTGTCTCATTCAAGCAAACTCCCCAGAACAACTAGAAAAGGATTTGGATTTTGTGAAGAACATTCTCACCTCTTTGGGTTACACTCTCAATGAAAAGAAGTCAAAGTTGGGTCCTACAAGGTAGATTGTTTTCCTGGGAGTGAGTCTGAATACAGCCACCCAGATGGTACTCCTCCCTCAACAGAAGCAAGAAGATATTTCGGCTTACTTCATGAACTTGGCAAGCATGACCCAGCTCTCTCCAAGGCAATTCCTGCAAGCACTGGGGTTCATGGCTTCATGTATTTTGATGATCCCATATGCAAGGCTGCATATGAGAAAACTTCAATGGTACCTCAAGAATCTTTGGTGTCAACACACACAGGACTTTCACTTGATTCTTCCCCTGATTCCCTGTCTACAAATGGAGTTCCTCTGGTGGGCAACAGCCTGTTCTCAGAACAGGGATCTACCTTTCCGCCCACTGCCTGTCAGCCAGACTCTCACCACAGATGCCTCAGATTTTGCATGGGGGGCTCATCCGAAAGGCAGGAGCATACATGGGACTTGGAGTACCCAGCAGATTCATCTGCACATAAACTTAAAAGAATTGATGGCAGTGCAGCAGGCCTTGCTGGCTTTCAAGGACCTACTCTATGCTGGGACTCTGCTGATCAGGACAGACAATACCACAGTCATGTGGTACATCAACAAACAAGGGGGGACTCACTCTTACCCCTTGTGCAGACAAAGCATGAGATTATGGTCCATAGCAGAATCCATGGGCTTACATCTAATAGCTCAGTATCTTCCAGGGAGGATGAACTCCTTGGCGGATCATTTGAGCAGACATGTTCTGGATCCTCACGAGTGGCAACTGAAAAAGGACATTTTCCATCGCATCATTCATCATTGGAGCACCCCACAAGTGAATCTTTTCTCCTGTCACACCAATAATCTCCTTCCAACCTTCTGCACCAGGGAGTTTCACAACAAAGCTTGGAGGGTGGACGCATTGTCCTTTCCATGGATACATCTCTCAGTTTATGCATTCCCTCCTCTGCCTCTTCTTCCCAGAGTGCTGCTAAAGATAAGGGATGAAAAACCAAAGGATATTCTGATAGCACCAGATTGGCCCAGGCAGCATTGGTATCCCCTCCTTTGCAGCCTTTCCCAGGTTCAGTCTTGGCATCTTCCCCTGGTACCAGATCTGTTGGTTCAGGGAGGTGGAAAGTTCCTTCATCCTAATCTTCAAACTCTGCATTTAACTTCCTGGCTAATACCTTAAATATTTCCCAACAGGTGGTTGAAGTTCTTCATGAGGCCAGGAGGCCTAGCACCAGAAAATCCTATGCAGATAAATGGAAGAGATTTTGTTCTTGGATGCTGGCTAAAGGAGAATAGTCTTTGCATCCTTCTCTTTCCCTCATTCTTGACTACCTAGCAGGATTGCTTAATGGTGGGCTTTCCTTTTCTTCAATCAAAATTCATGCTTCAGTAATTTTGGCTCATTGTTCTTTTGAGCAACCCATTTTTTCTCACCCCTTGATGAAACAGTTCCTGAGGGGAGCTAGTAATCTTAGACCTCCCAGAAGAGCTCCTACTCCTGCTTGGGATCTTAATTTTGTCCTGGAAAAACTTACTCTGCCTCCCTTTGAACAAGCTGCCTCTGCAGATTTGAAGTTTCTATCCTGGAAGACTGCTTTCCTTTTAGCTATTACTTCAGCTAGAATGGTATCTGAGCTGCAAGCCCGAATGGCAGTAGACCCTTTCATCATTTTTCACTCAGATCGGGTTTCTCTGAGAACTAATCCCTCCTTCATGCCTAAGGTAGTTTCCAGTTTAACCCTTAACCAGTCTATTCACCTGCCTACATTTTTCAGCAATCCTCAAAATAAAGGGGAAAGGATTCTGCACTCTCTTGATGTGCATAGACAGCTGAGATTTTACTTAGACAGGACTAAATCCTTTCAAAAATTTGAACATCTGTTGGTTAGTTTTGCTCCTGAGGCTCAGGGTAGCTCTATTTCAAAACAAACCATCTCCAAATGGATTGCTCATTGTATTCACTTTTGTTACCTGCAGCATAGGAAGGTTCCCCCTCAGGGTATTAGGACCCATTCTACTAGAGCAGCCTCTATCTATGCAGCCTTTCTAAGAGGTGTGCCTACTAAGGACATTCTAGAAGCAGCTACTTGGTCTTCTGTCCATACTTTCACAAAGCATTACAATCTACCTTTGTTTTCTAAATCCAGGGCTGGTTTTGCCTCTGTAGTTTTGCAGGGCCTTCTTACCAACCCTTAATCTGTGATCCTTCCTCCCCCTTTGTCTTTTTCCTGGGCTTTGGGAATCAACCCATATGTTAGGACTGCAACAGTGAAACACAAAGAACATAGTACAGTTGTGTACACTTACCATAAATGTAGATGTTCGAGTGTATTCACTGTTGCAATTCTGGTTTCCCACCCTCTATTCCCCCTTTTTTCCTAAGGCACAGACTATATATATATTTTTTTTGTATGACGTGTCCAGGGTGCTACCTTCCTGGGTTAGCCTTCTTTTAGGGGCTCCTGACAGTTGAAGCAAGAAAAACTGAGGAAATGGTGTCGGCTGCCTCCCTTTATACTTGACATTCAGACATCAGTTTTACAACTGGCGGCAGCTGACATCATATACCAAGGACTCTGGTATTCGGGCCGACTGAGGGCTACTGGGAGCCGGATAACCCATATGTGAGGACTGCAACAGTGAATACACTTGACATCTACATTTATGGTAAGTGTACACATCTGTACTTTCCAAATACCAGTCTCTTTTGGCCCAAAACCTTCAGACGTCTGCTAGAAAGTTGAAGATGAAAAGGAATTTCACCTTTCCACACAACAATGACCCCAAGCATACATCCAAATCAACAAAAGAATGGCTTCACCAGAAGAAAATTAAAGTTTTGGAATGGCCCAGTTAGAGCCCAGACCTAAACCCAATAGAAAATCTGTGGGGTGACCTGACGAGGGCTGTGCACAAGAGATGCACTCGCAATCTGACAGATTTGAAGCACTTTTGCAAGGAAGAGTGGGCAATTATTGCCAAGTCAAGATGTGCCGTGCTGATAGACTCTTACCCAAGAAGACTGAATGCTGTAATTAAATGAAAAGGTGCTTCAACAAAGTATTAGGTTAAGGGTGTGCACACACAACAAAGTTTTAGTTTAAGGGTGTGCACACATGCAATCAGCGTATTGTACGTTTGTTATATTTTTTCCCCTAACAGATTTGTTTGTTTTTCAATTGAATTGTACAGGTTATGTCACATTAAAGGTGGAAAAAGTTTTGACATGATTTATTATGGTCTCATTTTTTATATATCATAAAAACTTGGCATTTTAACAGGGGTGTGTAAACTTTTTATATTCACTGTACATATAGCATGAGATAAAGAGATCACTAACCTGGTAAAACATATTCAAAAATCTTTATATATGGCATTTCTGAGTCTGCAGCTGCAGAAACTATTACTTTATCTAAAACAATGAGGCCTGAATGTGATATATAGACCAGGAAAGGAACTACAGCTACCAGATACGTGGAGTAGACCGTGCTTGTCAGAGCAGAATGAAGATTATCTTGAAGAAACAGAGTGCTGGTGTGAAATCATCTCCACTGCATCTATGGTAACATTAGGGCCACTCCACACTGGTTTGCTTGCTCAACTCTCCAATCATAGAGCTTGGCTCATAGCTACATAGTTCTTTATTGCCAGATTTGAGTGTGGCCACTGAAGTGAATTTCCTATGTACAGTTTGTTTTTTTCTTATTTTTGGATGGAAATGTCACTCCTCTTGGCACTTGCTATTTGAATTTCAGATATAAACTTGTAATTACTGATAATTCAAAAAATTCTTCACTCCATTTTCTCTTCCTTAAGCAGTTTTCAGGGATTCCCTTGAGTCTCCTTTGCAGTGTAGACTTGTGGTCTGTTTCTGCAGTCAGTACTATGCAAAAGTCATTATTTAAACCATGCGTTTACAATTAGTGGACCTACCTATGGGCACATTTTTCTCTTTTGCATTAGAGAAGAACTTAACTCTTTTGAATGGTGTGGCTATGAAGGTTTTAATAAGCCCACTAGGAAAAGGTGCCATGAAAAGTGAATAGAGCACCTTATGAAAAAAGGCCATTTCACCCAAACCAATCCCAGCACATTTCTCCTAATCACACAACAGACCTTCCATCACCAACCACATTGTTCTGCTTTAAGGCCAATTAAACTACTCAAAGCCACCTTAAAGAAACTGTCAGTGTCAGTGTCACTGACAATCTACATGTCAGCACCAACCTCAACAGCAAGCAGATGTTGGTTCAGACACATAAGCCAGCACCATTATCTCTAACAACACTGTCAGTGACAAAGTTAGTGATGCAAAAGATAGAGGTCCCTGTCCTTCCAACAATACAGGTGGTTCACAAAGACATTGTATGCACCACTGATTTGGTACCAGTGTATCCTCAAACTTCATACTTTGCCACCCCCACCCCCCCCATTGACCCTACAAGGCCTTTCATAAGCTAAAACATATTAACTCACCCTGGATTTATCAATAACACACTTGAATGATAAGAAGTGCACTATGTCCCCCCCATGACTAGCTCATCCTACGAAAGGGTGTCTCACTGACCCTATGTCTTAGCTACAAAGAAGACTACAACATATGTGCAGGTACACACCACCTCTTCTCCTGGGTGGTCCATCCTTTAGTGGACTTCTTGAAGAATGCTGCTGGGGTGGCTTGGGACAACATAGTTCCAACAGGCCCAGTGCCCAAAACAGTCTGATTATATTTTCTGTAAACCAAGGATCAGGCAGTTTGTTCAAAGACCTGTAAGCTAGACACCATTGTTCTGACAGAAGACTTTAAGAAAACTGTGATGTCACATAGCACCACTGTCCACCCACAGGCCAAGGAATCCAGGATAGTCTATAGATTTACTGAGCAAATGTTTATATCCTGACACATGTTCTATTTCTAGTGGCAAGTCAGTGACAAAATGTAACGTGGTGGAGGAATTGCTGGCCACTACCTCCATAAACCTGCATATTCACATAGTCCATGTTATGCACAACATTTCTAATAGTTTTAACAGAGGTATAGCAGTAAACATCACAATGAGCTGATACACTTGGTTCAAGCCAACAGACTTTGCAGAGGGCACAATTGCTAACTTTCTGTTTGGCGATGGTGTTGGCAAACAGCTTTAAAGATATGGTGGAACAGGACAAACCCTCAGCACTGTGGAAGCTATGTTTTATTCTCCTAAATGGACTTTAAGTAAAATGTAGAAAGGTCTAAGGCCAAATGTGGTTTTAATGGTGGTTATAGCAGAGTCGTTACGGGGAGTGCAAGAATGGCCTAACATCAAGATGCATTCCAAACTAACTGCTACTTGAGATAAAGACATGTCTGTTGCTTCCCAGGAAGTAATAGACAGCCCATATGCAGACAGCAACATTCCAGAAACATTCTCTGACTGCATCTCAAGCAGTTGTTGTATGTTTGTTTTTCCATTACTACCAGTGATCCAAGATCACTTGGGACAAACAGGCAATAGCCTTGATATTCAGAAGTTACAAATTCGCCTTCATAAATAACACCTCAACAGCACAGCTCACACTAGATATTCCAACCCTGAAAGAAAAGCAGCAAACAGGGTGCTCACAGCCTCCAACATGAAAGAGCCATCCAATGACACCTACCAGAGCACAGGGAGTCAATTGGACAAATCATGATTTATTTGGTGCCAGAATATGAAAGCTCTCAGACTCATCCTGGTCCTCAGTAAACTAAACCACTATGTAGTAAACGAAAATGTTTGAATGGTCTAAGTGTAAACGAGTCTTCCTTTCTTTTTCCAATGAGACTGGAGGTGCTTTTTGGACATTCAGAATACCTACTTACATGTCAAGATTGTCAAAGAGTAAAAGAGGTACTTGCACTTCCAGATGGGAGCCGATCACTACCAATTCATGAGCTTCCTCTTTCGTATTACCCATTCCCAGGGGTTCAGTAAGTGCATGGCAGCAGCAACAGCCCACGAGAGGGTGACAGAGAGCAAAATCTTCCTGTACCTATGTGATTGGCTTATTGCATCCCCTTGATCATCACTCCCTGTTTTTCCAAACTGTCTGGCAGCATGGTCATTGTGGCCTTTCTTTCACCAAATTGCACCTTCAGTCACATTTAGGGAGTACTTTTGTTACCAACACATGTAAACTTATCTATTGGAGGAATAAAATCAATGCCCTTCAGTCTGTCCTAATATGTCTTCTTCATTCACAATGTCATACTGCAGAAGTAGTCCTCAGATTTTTTAGGGTGTATGGTAGTGGCCATATATATGGTTCCTCATACAAATTTACACAAAACTCCTACAATGTGCTTTCCATTTTCAGTGGCGGTAGCATGAAGTGCAGACATGTCAACATATTTCTGTTATGAATCATCTGAAATGCCATTTTATGGCGGGTGCTCATGCCCAATTTAACCAAAGCAAACCATTCCAGACATCATATCCATCTTTGACCATTATGACAATTGCATCTGCCCTACAGTGTGAGGTAGCAGTTCTTGGGGATGGGATTAAGGTTCGTTATCTTCTCAGGAATCTCAGTAACACATTAATGTGCTAGAGTTCTGGCTAGTGATACATACCTTACAGGCCTTCTAAGACAAACTTCCCCATGTCCCACTAAACATCCATATTGGCAACATGATAGTGGTCTGGTACATGAACAAACAAGAGGATAGCTATGCCTTGCACCTATGCAGGGAAGCAATGAAATTATGGGACTGGGTCATTATACATAACATCTATGTGGTGGCTGCACACATCCCAGGAGTGACCAACACCTTATCAATAAGTTGAGCCAGAACATATTTCTTCCTCATGAATAATCATTGGACAAGGCAATTAGCAACAAGATATTCCACAGATGCGGCCAATTAATAAATATAATTCCTTCACCATGAAATGTAAAATATCACAAATTCTTCTTTCTTATTTCAATAAAGGACAAAATGGTCAGGAGCACATAGGTGGAGATGTGACCCTAGGGTTTTCTCCTCACTCTATCACCAATGCCCCCACAACATTATTCATACAAATTACAAAAGACTCACATCCAAATGGATCAAAGTAGTGTCCTTCTGGTCAAGACAAGAGTGTAGTCCCCTACTGAATTCATACATTCTGGAAAGCTTCTCAGGCTTCTAATATTTTATTGGTTAATAAGCCACATATAAGGCAAACTCCACCAGATAGCAATCAGTATGATTTCCCCAGTTGTGAACATAGTGAATAACCAGTGCTTTATACCACATGTATATGAGATCCAGACTTCTTTTCAGAAACCCCCTTCCTGTAAAAAAAATTATATGCAAGTGAAAATGTCAAATGGAAATGGATCCCACATCAGTGCCATTAGAACAGGTTCTACAGTACCTAGCTCAGTTATTTGACCAAGTTCTCAGTTACTCTACCATTAAGATGCATTTTTTAAGCTAGTTCAGTTTTTACACAGGCACCACACCAACTCCTCAGTGGTTTTATCAGTCAAGGGATTTCTCAAAGGAACTTCCTATTTAGAGTTTCCAGTCATGGACGAATGCCATCTTGATTCCTATACTTTATCTTAGTGATACACACCTGACTACCTTTTGAACCATTGGCAAAAGCTTGTCTCAGAACATCACTAGCACTCCTCAAAGATAGTGTGATACTCAGGACACACTCACATTTCATGTCCAAAGTAGCTACAGTGGTCAACCTAAACCAGTCTATAAAACTCCCAGACTTCTTCTTTCCATTTCTCAAAACAAGAAACAATATAGAGCTTTAGGATCTTATGGTTTTCAATCAGTAGGGCACAGGATTTTAGAGAAATAACTAACTTTTCATTGATATGGGCTGTAAAGATTCAAAGTCAATTCATCTAGATGACTGTTAAACTGTGGCAAATACCACTGCCTTAAAGGAGACCACACCCTAGTTGTGACACTGACAGCTCACTCCACAAGAGTAGTAACTACATCTACTGTCTTCCAATGGAATGCTTCAGTATATTATAGTTACATATCAGCCACTTGATCCATTTTAAATACTTTCACAAAGGACTTCCACAGTAAAGTTCCATTTTGGGGCCACTGCCATAAATGGGATGTTTTCCAGGATGAGGCTACATAAGTATGTAGCTGAGGAATTTGTCATACCTGCTACCGAAGGTGGACAACTTCTTACCAAGTAAGGAATTTGTGCACTTAACATAACATTAGATCTATAATGCGTGTGTCCATCTTCAGTAACATTTCCTACTCAGCCTTCCACCTGCCATGGCCTTGGACAAGCAGGCCACTCTTTTCACCTAGTATCTTACAACTCTTCTAGGACTTCAGAGTGACTCACATTTCATTTATTTGGCTGTAATTTTATTGTAGGGGATATCAATGCCTTACAACCTTAGCGCGAACAGCTGGGAACCCATCAGCATGATAGGAGCCAAGGGAGGGAGCAAATAGCTTTAAGAACCTGTAGCATATTGTCCTATCAGCTTCCAAAGGGATGTCACATTTGTTACAGATCTAGCATTATGGTAGGAGTATAACTTTTGTATTCTTTCTGTATTTCCACAATTGTTAGTAATAAAAAAAAAGTAAAATAATGTCAGAGGTAAACTGGAATTAACTTAGGAATGCAGTTAATGAAAGAAGTCACGATGAAATGATGGCCAGAGATATATTAGGTAGTAATGACAATTCAGATAAAACAAGTGCTGCAAAACTGTAATCTGTGCAGTTTACACTGTAATAAAAACAAAACAGAATAAATTTTAGCTTATAAAGTGCAGTATATCAGACTCTTTTCATATGTATGTCAATTATTTCATCATAACTCTCACAGTTAAAAATCTAGCAAGGATGATTTTATGACTGAGCTTGAGTTTCATCCTATATTAGATGATAATATCATGATCTGTGTTAAATACAGAGAGCTGTTTATTAAAATATGAGAATATGAGCTGGACTCAAGCGGAAATAGTTTGTGCAGATTGCCAGCCCAGTTAAGTGGTTTCATACAATGTGTGTGTGTGTGTGTGTGTGTGTGTGTGTGTGTGTGTGTGTGTGTGTGTGTGTGTGTGTGTGTGTGTGTGTGTGCGTATGTGTGCGTGTGTGTGTGTGTGTGTGTGTGTGTGTGAGTATGCAAGCCAGAGTTTCACTGTGTCTGTACATCTGTGCTTCTGTATGTTCTGCTGTGTATGTATTTGAACATTCAAGTTTTAATGGCTTACTCCATGTGCTATATGAACATTTTTTTTCCTTTCTTATATTTGCTTATTACTTGTATCCTGTTTTTATTTACTCTTGGGTTCAGCATGAGTGTCTTCACTCTATATAGGACTGTTTTTTTTTTTCAGTTCCCAGAAGTCCTACCACCCATTGTTACTTTATCAATATGCATTCTAGATGACCTTGTACAAAGGTCACCAACATGTTGCTTTCTGTGCCATGTCTGCAATATGTTAATTTCTAATTTTCTAAGTCTCTCACATCTTCATGTTTGTTGTCTAGACAAATATGTCTATTTTTTCCACAGTGTCTTCTGTTGCTCTTTGGCATACTGTAAGCATTTTGCTTTTCCTCTGGTTAACTAGCCATCCCTCTATTACTGTGATCAGTATACCAAACCATTACCTGATTTTAATGGGTCTATATCATATGCTCGAAAGCTAAAAAGAGTGAACACTCTTTTTATCGACCACTAAAAGCCAAAACCACTGAATATCGAAGACACGGAACAGCAATTTTTTTTCCCCAGGGAAAAAAATCGCTGCTCTGGAACAAAACAAAAAAAACAAATCCAAACACAAAATAAACTGGAGGGCTGTGCCCCCGACACCACCTACTTAAATATACCAACTCCGAGATCGAACAACAGTGGAACAAATGGCAAAGTCCTGAAAACGGCACAGTGATTTTTTTTCCATGGGAAAAAAATCGCTGTTCCATGTTTTCAGTATTTAGTGGTTTCGGCTTTCACGGGTTGATAAAAAAATGTTCGCTCTTTTTAACTTTTGAACATATGATATAGACCCATTTTAACTTTGGGTAGGTGAAGCCTCCCAGAATCATGATGAACTCCCCACTGCTATAGTGCAGTTATATAACATGTCATCTCTTGACTTGCTCCCTTCTTGTTTATACATCTCACATCACATTCTTTTCCCTCATGTCAGTGATACCATCACCACTAAAACAGTGTAGAACCCCTTTGATCCTCTCTGTGATCATTGTTCCATAGCATGAAGCGACATTGTTCAGCATTTCATTTCTAATCTAAGGATTGAGAAGATCTTGCTGCTAACTTTCCTTTAATTAACTATTGCAATATCAAGAAATGCTAACAAAAGATGCATAAAATAGTTTTTTTGTTTGTTTGTTTTTTTTTTTTTTGTTTTTTTTTTTGTGTGTTATGGTGATCTAAGAGGTGGTACATAGTCTGAAACTCAAATGTCTGTCATTATGTAGTCACTGCATTCCTCAAGAATGTGTCAGAAAAAACACAACTTTTACAAGGAACAGACTAAAAATATGAAAATGAAACTCAGAGAAAGTCTGCAAGGTTGGGGATAGAACTCTAGTTCCCATTTATTACAGCATCAACCTCACCTCAAGCCATAGCTCTCATCTTCTTTGCTCAAGAATTAAGTGCAAAGCCAAACAAAATGTAATAATAATAATCATAATAATAATAATAATAATAACAATAACAACAATAATAATAATAATAATGGGAGCAAAGGCCAAAAAACAAGAGGCAATTTCTAGAAGCTGGTGAAATTAACTTCAAATGTAATACAGCAACAGGTATTTTTATCAACATACATTTTCTATACAACATTGCATTATCAGCTGACCGTAACAAAAACTGCACACCCTGGAAGCACTCCTATCACTGGAGGATGTAGATGTCTGTGTAGTCACAGAAACCTGGTTCAAGGCCTCAGAGAGTACCCCAATCTTGCAAAGCTACAATGCCTTCCACACATTCAGACTGCAAAACAAATGTGTGAGAACCAAAGGAGGAAGTGTTTCTATCTATATTAGAGGTAAATTCACATCCTGACTAGTTAGACAGGACAACTCCGTGGAGTTACTACAAATTTAGATAAATGCGGGTAAGACCCGCCTTCAAGTCATAGCTAGTTATAGATCCCCCTCCATGGATCTTGATGCGTACAAGGCCTACTTGACCAAACTGGAGTCAATCCAAATATTGCCAAACACTCTGGCCATGGGGGATTTCAGTTATCAGACCATCAACTGTGAAGCTTACTCCAGCCCTAACTCACTAACGCAAAAGTTCCTTGACTTTGTTAACCCAAATGCCCTGGAACAAATTGTTCAAACTGCAACAAGAGGAACAAACATACTAGATCTGGTCCTCAGTAACATGACAAACAGATGCACTATAGCAACTGTCAGACCCTCATTAATTAAATCTGACCACAAATCAGTCACCTTCAAACTGGCATTAACACCAGAACTCACAAAGGGCAAAGTCAGACTAAAAAACTTCACCAAGGGAAACTGTACCCTCCTAGGGGAGGGTATAAATGCATTCCAAGCTCTATCCCCAGCTGGAAGTGATAACTGCACCAAAGCTTACACTAAAGCCCTGTACAATAATTTGTATAAGGGTATAGACTCGGCTGTTCCAGAGAGAATCAAAGCCAGAGCCCCAAGTAAAAATATGTCACTCTGGTGGACATCCAGCTTCAACAAACTTTACGATAAATGCAAAACGTTGCTGTCTAAGTAAACTAAGGTGAGGCCCCAACAATGGAAAAGCACCCTTCTCAACCTCAACAGACAAATAAGACAATATGTCAAATCCTCTAAGGGTAACTTTGAGAAAAACTTGGCAATCACAGCTAAGGATAACCATAAGGGCTTTTACGTCTATGTACACAGCCTAAAAGGTAGGAGCCACGCATGTGCCGAACTAATGACTAACAGTATCACACACTGATCCTGCAGAGATAGCAAACCTGCTGGCGGAAAGATTTGGTGAAAATTTCACTCCCTTATCCCCTCCAAACATATCACAAACCTTGCCCCCAACTTCCCCCCACCCTACATATCTGAAGAGTAGGTCAATAAAGCCTTGTCTAAGGCAAAAAATACATCCTCTATGGGACCAGATGGCATCCCAGGCTGTCTTCTAAACAAACTAAAACATGAAGTAGCATCACCAGTAAATACCCTATTCAATCACATCCTAACCACAGGCCATGTTCTTGCAGAATGGAGAACAGCAGCAGTTATTCCCCTCCACAAAGGTGGCTTAGTGATAGACCCAGGGAATTATAGACCCATAAGTCTGACCAGCCACATCTGCAAGGCCATGGAAAGTATCATCATGGACCCGATAAATAAAGACATAGGTGACCTCCAAACCCTTGATCCAACCCAATTTATTTATTTATTTATTTATTTATTTCAGTTTGATTACCGGGGAAGTCCACTGGGCCAAGAAGAACCCATTTTCAGTGGAGGCCCGGGAAGAAAAGCTCCAAAGGCAGTACAACCAATACAATGTTTAAGAAGAATACAAAACATAATACAAACAGCAAGAAAACAAAGTAAGACACTGCAAATTCAAATTTACAATAGAAAGTACACACAGTAAGACCATTTTAAAATGCATATTTACAATAGAATGTAGACACAGCAAGAACATTGAAAATGCAAATTTACAATACACTGCAAGAATTTATAGGACACAGCAAAAGTTAAAAATTAGTCTAAATTTTTTTTTTTTTTTTTTTTGCTAACTATTCAATATTGTCATCCATACAGTGAAGTTAGAGCCTGCTAAAAACATAGCTAGAGTTTGAGTGTATAAAGGTGCAGGAGTACAGGGGCTTAGTCTAGGGGAACCTCGGGATTAAGTAGGGTGAAAGCAAGAACATTTCCATTTTGAAGATAGGTGTAAGAAAAGTTGGGTTTTGAAGTAGTCTGAGTTTGGTATGGTTCTAAGAGAAGGGGGGAGAGAGTTCCATTTCCTACCTAGAGAGAAGGATAGAAGATGTTGACCAGTGGGATGTTTTGGTCTGGGGATGGAGATTAGATTTTGGTGTTCAGATCTTAGAGATCGGTTGGGAATGTAAGGGGGGAGGATGTTGGATAGAGCAGGGCATTTTTCTGGGTAGAATATTAATCTATGAGTGGTTGTTAGTTGGAGATAGTCAAGGTGGTTTGGGAGTTCTAGCCAGTTTAAAGATTGAAGGGAGAGGCAGTGGTGGGTTGAGTTTCTGGATTTGGTGGTGAATTTAGAGATTTTATTATAGCAAGCTTCAAGTTTAGAGGTGAGGGAGGCAGACAGATTAGTTAGGAGAGGGGCTCCATAAAGTAGAGAGTATAGGAGGAAGCAGGTAGCTAAGGTTTGCCTGGAGGATTTGGAAAGAAATAGATTATCCCTGTAGAGCATGCCTAGTTTTTTGTGGTTTTTTTTTATATTTTGTTGAATGTGGAGGTCAAATTTAAGATGTTCGTCTATGGTTATGCCAAGGAGTTTAGCGTAGGGGACCACTTCAATAGGAGTGTTAGCTTGGCTGAGGATGTTGAAAGAGTTTTTGTCCAAGGAAGAAGTCTTGGAAGGGAGGAAAATTAGTATTTTGGATTTATTGGAGTTGAGGGAGAGGAGGTTTTGGTGCATCCAGTTTTCTGTAGTGGAAAAAGCTGTTTGAGTTTTAGAGAGAAGTTCAGTAAAGCTGGGGGCGGCACAAACTAAGGTAGAGTCATCAGCGTACTGGATGACTGTAGTGTCAGGGAGAGCAGTGTGAAGGTTGTTTATGAAGATGTTGAAAAGTAAGGGACAGAGAATGGATCACTGAGGAACGCCAGTAGGAGTAGGTAAGAAGGAGGAGGTAGAGTTCTTCCATCTGACAGCCTGGGATCTGTCAGAGAGGTAGCTGGAGAACCAGGCAAGAATATTAGTGGAAAGATTAAGGTTGGAGAGGTGGCAGAGTAGATGTGAATGGGAGATGGTATCAAAGGCTTTAGAGAGGTCCAGCAGAACAGTGGATACTAGAAGTCCATAATCTCTGGCTTGATTAACTGTTTCTAAGAAGGAAAGTAGGGCAGTTATAGTGCTGTGGCCTGGACGGAAACCGTGTTGGGTGGGTGTAAGTAGCTGATTCTCTGTTAAGTAGGGTAAGAGTTGGCGGTGGACACATTTCTCAAGAATTTTGGATATAGGAGAGAGTAGGGCTATAGGGTGGAAGTTAGAAGTAGAGTTGTTTTTACCTCCTTTATGAAGTGGTAGAATGTAGGCAGAACGCCAGAGTTTGGGAATGTATGACTCTTTTAAGGATCTGTTAATCAGGATGCTAATTGGAAGAGCTATTCCTTCGGCTGCGTGTTTGAGGAAGGAGGGGGGAATGTTGTCAGGGGCGTTGGAACAAGGTTTTAGTTTGGTTAAGAGCTTTTTTATAAAAGTTGTGGAAACTGGTTTGAGTTGAAACATAGGGTGACAGTCCTTTGGAGAGTTTAGGAAGTTGGAAGGGTTGTTATCAGGGAATGTTTTGGTTAGTTTGGCTATAGAGTCAGTAAAGAAAGTGTTGAAGAGTGAGCTTAGTTCATTGTCAGTTAAACTAGGGTCAGGGCAGGGGTTATTTTGTGACCCAGGATGGAGAAGAGAGTTAACAGATTTCCAGAAATGTTTGGGGTTGTTAAGATTAGTAGACTGAAGTTTGTTGTAGTAGTTTTTTTTGTCTCTGATGATTAGTTTTTTACTTGGTTGCGGAGTTGGGTATATTGGAGCAAGGCAGAAGGCTGTTTGCTGTTCGGATAAAGCTTCCAAGATTTGTCTCTGAGTTGCATGGTTTGTTTAGTCTCTTTGGTACAGCCAAGGAGCAGAATTGACTTTGATTCATTTATTTCTAAGGGGGGCTAGAGAGTTGAGAGTATTTAGGAAGATGGAGTTAAAATGTTCTATGGCATTGTCGAGGGACAGAGTTTGAAGGATTTGCCAGTTGATTTCTTTGAATATGTTGGAGAAGATTATGGGGTTGAAGTTGCTAAGGTTACGAGTTTGGATATAATTATGTAGGAAATGGGAGGGGTTAGCTGAGCGATGAATGAAGGCAGGTAGATGGTCACTAAAGGAGTCAGGGATAGTTCCTGATAGAGAGATTTTGTTAGGATGGGAGACTAAAATCCAATCTATGATGGAGCCAGGGGGGTGTTTTTTGTTGGGCCTGGTTGTAGAATGGATTAATTGAGAGAAATTGAAAAGGTTGATAGCTAGGGTGGGGGAAGGTGTGTTGATTTTGTTCCAATCAATGTTGACGTCTCCTAGAATAAATGTTTCATATTTTATTTCAGATGAGGTCCAGTGGAGAATATTCTCTAGGGTAGAGATGTTGTTGCCAGGGGAGATGTATAAAGAAATGATACAGATATTTTTATGTTTATTGAGCTGGAGCAGACAAGCAGTGATTTTAGTATTTTTGAATAGAGGGGTTGAGATTTGCAGGGGGATTATGGAGAGAAGGTTAGAGAAGATAATGGCAGAGCCTCCACCTTTTTTGTTTAGTCGATCACTCCTGAGGATGTTGAAGCCAGGAGGAAGGATTTCTGAGTCAGAGATATGGGGTTTTAGCCAGGTCTCAGAGATGGCTAAGATGTCAGGTTGGTTGTGGTTAATCCAGGCGTGAACATGGTGAAGTTTGTTGTTTAGGCTTTGGGCATTAATAATGAAGACCTTAAGGGTGGTAGGAGAGGTCTTAGGAGTAGAAGGAGTGGGAGGGAGAGGTGTATTTGAAGTGTGGGAGGAGGGAGAAGGAGGGAAGGAGTTGTTTGTACTGAGGCAGGGGCCAGGATTAGGGTGGATGTCTCCAGATAAGGCTAGGAAATTATATGGGAAAACTTTAAGTCTTTTAGGTTTGGAGAGTAAGAAGTTGTTTGGGGTTGGTGGAAATGTAAGAGAGAGGATTTTTGTAGAGGAGGAGAGTATTTTGGGATGGAAGAGGTGTTGTAGGTTTATTGGGATAAGGCAAGGGGAAATGGAGTGGAAGTGAGTGAGTGAAGGAGGATGTGGGTGGGAGAAAGTGAGGGTGCGAAAAATAGCCAGGTAAGGGTGAGTTATTGAGCAGTAAGAAGTAGCGTGATAGAGAGGAAGAAGACAAATGAGAAGAGAGAAGGAAATCTGAGGAAATGAGAGTTTGGGAGAACATGATTGAATGGGTGGGGTAAGGGATGAAGAAAAGATTTAGTTGGAATAGTGTGAGTTAGGAGAGAAATGAGAGAAGAGTGGAAGGAAGATATCAAGTAGGAGAGGAGAGTGTAGGGTTAAGTGTAGTGAGAAGTGGGAGGGAGGGTAAGAGAGGTTGGAGAAATGAAAGGAGGGTTTAGATTGGTTAATTAAAGTAGGAAGTGGTGGGGAGGAAAGAGTCTAATTGGTGGAAAAGAATGTAGGGTGGAGTTGGTGATGTATAAATGTGGATGTGTTGGGGCGGTGGAATTTGGGGGCAGGGTAGGGAGCAGAGTGAGCCCGAGAAGAGCTTAACGGAGCGGGAAGAGCCAGAGGAGGTGAGAAAAGCAGAAGACAATCAGTTACAAGAGAGTATTTAGAAGGTAAGTTTAACAAGTTTATCAGAGTTGTGAAGGTAAGAAATGTAGGTGAAGGAGAAGAGGAGGGTACTGAGATGAGCAGAGAAATTGGGTTAGAGGGTAAAATGCTAAGGAGAAGGACAGAGGGAGAGGAAGAGACTTCAGACAGGGAGTAGAGGAGGGCTGAGTAAAGGAAGGGAAGGCTGAGAGTTCTGGGCAGCAGAGAGGGGGAGAGCAGAGGAAAGGTGGTAGAGGTCTGTAGAAGGGGAGATACGGAAGGAAAGGGGAACAAATAGTGAGTACAGTAGGAGGTAGTGGCTGCTGGCTAGTCTGGCAGGGAAGCGTACTGCGACCTAGTAGTACCAACTAATCAATAGTGCAGAGCTACAACAGTACACATACTTTCTTGGAATCTTGTGGAGGGAGGACTCAGGGAACAGAAAGCCTTACAATTTCAGGTTAAGTTCGCTGGAGTAGGCTCTCGGTTAGACAGTACAGGAGCTTATATTCAGCAGATTAGGGCAGGGTGGGCAGGGGCCCAAGCTGTAAAAAAAGAAAAAAACAGGAAAAGAAGAGTAGTTTAAGCATTAGAATGGCACAAGTAATGTTAAGAGACAGTGTCAGGCATTCAGAAGGTTATTGTATTCAAATTAAATGCAAAGTGCGATAAGCTGAGATAACCAAGAGACAAAAGGTAAACACAGTCAAGCAGTCATGACATTATATTACATCAAATAAAGTAGCTATAGTTTAGCGACTATCTATACAGCTTGTGTTTAGTTTCTACATTGATTAGAGATACTATGAGGCAGTCATGAAATTATTTTTCCCCAATTAATGCAGTTACAGTTTAGCGACTATCTACACAGCTTGTACGTTGATTAGAGAATACTGTGAGGCAGACAAGAATTTATTTTACACAACTTAATGCAAATACAGTTTAGCGACTAAAGAGCTTGTATTCAGTGTCTACATTGATTAGAGATTCAGTGAGGCAGTCATGAAGTTATTTTACACAAATTAATGCAGATACTGTTTAGCGACTATTTACACAGCTTGTATTCAGAGTCACATTAAGTAGGGAATACTGAGTCTAGCACGGAGTTAAGCTGATAAAATGAAGCATGCTCAACACCAAAACGCAGTCAGGAGCTAGCACAGGGTTAAAAAAATTGTAAGAGCAAATCCCTACACCAGACTATACCAGATAATTTCACTATATCTTGTGGCTTGTAGCCGCAAGTATGCAGGTAGAGAACAAATAAATGTAATGAGAAAGCGTCGCTACACTGAACACCCACAACCAAACAGGTTTCCAGCTGATAGGATGCCAGTTTGGCACGCAATGCTATAATCTCACTATATCTTGTGGCTTGTAGCCGCAGGTATGCAGGTAGAGAACAAGTAAATGTAATGTGAAAGCATCGCTACACTGTACGCCCGCAACCAAACAGGTTTCCAGCTGATAGGATGCCAGTTTAGCGCGCAGCGCGCTCACTAGAAGGCGAGAGTAATAAGCAGGCAAAATCAAATCACATATACACAGCGGAAGAAATTACAAGGAACAGTCCTGCATTTCTGTTAAGCATAAGCCATTAAGCAGCCATTACAAGGAACAGTCCTGCATTTCTGTTAAGCATAAGCCATTAAGCAGGCTGCAAAGGGAGAAATACAAGTATAACAATTCGTATGCACTTAGCAGAAATTGTAAATGAAATGAACAGTCTTATTTCAAATTATGCTTGCAGGACAAAAAGCTAACTGGCGACTAGCCCTGATTAAGTCTGCACAAACAGTTACAGCTGTTGAACAGGTAGAAACCTGAAATTTAACACTAGGTAGATGGGAAACGTCTGCAAACAATAAGGCTTTTGCCAAAATAGACGTCAGCTTCGCCAAGAGCATATCCTGCCTGTTAATCCTGGTGACCAGAGCCATTGATGACGGCAAATCTCTGCACACAACATACCTTGACTTGGCCAAAGCCTTTGACACAATCCCACACACAAGATATACCAATAAACTTAGCAAACTGAATGTAAACCCATTTGTTGTAAGACGGGTTGCCAACTGGCTCAAAAACTGGTCACACACTATTAAAGTGGGTGACTCCACATCAACCAGCAGACCTGTCACCAGCAAGGTGCCACAAGGTTTCAGTGGAGGGCCCCTTACTGGTTGGTATATACTTTTCGGAAGTTCAGGCTAAAACTAAGGGGCTGTTGCTGACCAGGTTTGTAGACAACTGCAAAATGGGTGCAATTATCAAATCCCCAAATGATATCAGTATACTTCAAGAGGGTCTTATGGAGACCAGCGACTGGTGTCTTAGTCATGGTCTCAAGCTAAATGCAAATAAATGCGTCATCATTCCCTTTGGTAAAAACAATGTCCATTCACACTATCAAATTAACAGCAATACCCTATGTGCCTATGAAGTGGTAAGGGATCTTGGATCACAAGTAGACTACAACCTTAACTTTGACCACCATGTGTCTACTATAGTATGGAAGGCTTTCTACATAGCACACTTGATTAGCAAAGGCATCACCTCTTGATCAAAGTAGGTTATGACCCCTCTATACTCGTCACTAATCAGGCTTATAATTGAGTATAATGCCTCTTTTGGCATGTACTGTACAAAGCACCTGCAGCAATTGGAGAGTCTTCAGAAGTTTCTAACAAAGAAGATCAAGGGACTCCAGCATGTGCCTCACACAGGTTGACTAAAGTTCCTGTCGCTATACTCAGTATCATATATACTTCTTATGGGAGACTTATGCCTGGCTTACAGAGCAATCTCCATCCAAACATAATGAATTTGCTTTACATCCGTAAATCAAACAGGACTAGAGCTACCCATTCCAAGGACCTAAATAAGACCTGCGATCTGAATAAGACTTGCTGGAGGGACAGATTTGTCTTCCAGTGACTGCTTCATATTTGGAATAGGCTGCCAGTTTATGTGAAACACAGCACCTCTATGACACTGTTCGAAAGGAACCTGGACGAGTTGATGGGGCACTGTAAATTCTTACCAGGGTTAGCGCCCTCAACCCTCCTGGGTATGAGCAGTCATTACTAAATACAGTCATTGATACTGACTAGAGTATTGGGATGAAATGGCTAGGTTTGAAATTACCTCTGGGTCAAAAGCCTAGTAACCTCCTGTGATCCTGTGATTTACTAGAAAGTCAAAACTTTCATGAGGGAGAGACAGAAGAAAATGTTTTTACTGGTTGTTATATTTATATATTTAGATTTTGAATCATTTCAGTGTTACATATAGATAGAAAAAGTGTATTTATGTATATAGTTTTAAAGAATAGGAATTTATAATGTATAGTCATTACTGAATTTTATTTATTTTTCATGTTATATGATAAATGCATGTAACCTGGTTACCATATTCACATAAGGTAGATTGGTGTTCTTATGGAGGGAAGTAATTGGAATGACCATGTGACTTGTGTATTTTATATATGTAAAAGGAAGTGACATAAATCATTTAAAATTATCTGATGAAGTTTGTTATACATTGGACGAAAGGCGCTTTCTTATTTTCTGTGTTTATAATAAAGTCTTGTGTGTTCTTGACATCCTCATAGTATGTTTATTTTACTGTTGCTGCCACTGTTTTAATTTCAGTCTTTTAGCTGAAGTAGTATGCTTTTTTGGTTTTTCAGTTTGTTGCTTTATATCTGAGAGGTGTGCCTCTAGCTGAGACACTCATGATATCTGCCTGCAGTATGAATACATAAATTAAATAAATAAATTTGTGAATTAAGTAATGCGACAACTGAGAGGTGTGCCTCTAGCTCAGACACTCATGATATCTGCCTGAGGTGTGAATACATAAAGTAAATAAATACATTTGGTAATTAAGTAATGGTTCATTTTGTAGTAACACCAAACTGTAACTCTATGA
Organism: Protopterus annectens; assembly: GCF_019279795.1. Taxonomy (NCBI): domain Eukaryota; kingdom Metazoa; phylum Chordata; order Ceratodontiformes; family Protopteridae; genus Protopterus; species Protopterus annectens. Next base: position 709,155,973 of record NC_056735.1, read on the forward strand.
AAAACAAAAATAAAAAGTCATAAAAGCTGCCAATCACACTACTGGGAACTGAGTGCTACCTGTGAGGGGAGGAGTTCTGGTCCATCTAGCACTCCCTTCTGGGAATCAGTTGGATGCATTCAGTAGTATCAGTTGACTGAGTTGCAAAGTCAATGGACTCTGACTCAAAGACATTTGTGCCTCACTATTTGTATTTAAGAACATCATGTCCAAAAGTACCTTCTCATTTGAAGGTTTTAATGCTGGCTGTTTGTAACACACTATTAATGGGCATCAGGAATGATCCTTTTCAGAGGGACGACTATAGCCATTGTGCTGCAGTTGGAATCAGGTTTATTAAAATTCCTATCAAGATATCTCTTCATTCTTTGTTACCAGAAGGTGACCATCTGTCATTTTTTTATCATTGTTTTCATCAGGAGGAGGGATCTCTATACAAATCCTGATGATATGGCACTGCCATTTCTTTAATTTTAGCCGTCCTTGGCCACCAAGAAATTATACACCCCAATGTGTGCTCATCACAAGAAATTATACACCCTAATGTGTGCTCATCACAAGAAATTATACATCCCATAGATCCCAGTGTGTGCTCATCACAAGAAATTATACACTCCAATGCGTGTTCATCACAAGAAATTATACACCCAAATGTGTGCTCATCACAAGAAATTATACACCCCAATGTGTGCTCATCATAAGAAAGTATACATACCAGTGTGTGCTCATCAGAAGATATTATACACTCAAATGTATGGCTGGTATGACTCTGACTCTGAGTAGCATCCTGCCCTCACCCAAAATGATGCCAGCATATGAAGAAAAAATGATCAGTTTCAACAATTGGTTAAACTACTGGTGTCATTCAAAGGGGATCCAGTACTTGTCAGCCTGGGATGACATGCTTGACAAGCCACGTTGCTTCGCCAGAGATGGTTTGCACCTGTCGTCCCTGGGCTTTTGAATACTGGCCAAAACTCTTGCCGCCCCAATACTGCCTTTTTTAGGCAAGGCTCAAAAGACAAACCCGCCTCCATAAACAACAATAATAAACAAAAACTGAGGGTAATGCTGCTCAACGTCAGAAGTCTAAACCTCAAAATGCATGCACTCAAGGCTTTCCTTAGTATGGAAGAAATTGACGTATGTGCAGTGACAGAAACCTGGTTCAAGGCTCCAGAGAGCACCCCAGCACTACCAGGCTTTAACTCCTACCATACATTTAGGTCCCAAAACCAGGACCGGAACACAAAAGGAGGGGGTGTGTCCATATTCATCAAGAACACCCACACCTCCAGGTTAGTAGCACAGCACGCGGAATCTGAGACCATCCAAGTGCAATTGACAGCGGGTAAATTGACTGTTCAATTTATAGCTTGCTACAGATCTCCCACCTTGTCTCAGGACGCTCAAGCAGCATTCCTGAGAACATTAGAAAGTATAAAGATTCTACCCAACACCATGCTACTGGGTGACTTCAACTATCCAAACATTGACTGGGAAAACTACTCAAGCTCAAACGCCCTAGCCCAATGCTTCCTTGAGTTTATAAACTCAAACACCCTTGAACAGCTGGTCACCACTCCCACAAGAGGTGACAACATACTGGACCTGGTCATCACCAACATGGGGAACCTATGTTCCACACCTGAGGTAAACTCGTCATTGGTAAGATCAGATCACAAACTAATCACACTGGACATCCCAACCCCCCCCCCAGTCAAGGAAATCAAGGTAAAAAATTTCTCTAAAGCCAACTTCACACTCCTCAAGTCACAAACGGAGTCCCACAGGGCTCAGTCCTGGGACCCCTCCTGTTCGGTATATATTTCTCTGAAGTACAGGCAAAGGCGGAGGGACTGTGGCTAACCAAGTTCGCAGATGACTGTAAATTGGGTGGAATAATTGACTCTCCAGCTGACACAGACATCCTGCAAAAGAGTCTCACAGAGACAAACACCTGGTGTCAAAGTCACGGCCTCAAGCTGAATGCCAAAAAATGCACAGTAATCCCATTTGGGAAAAACAAAGTGCCTACAAATTACCACATAGATGGGAATCCACTAAGTACAGAAGAAGTAATTAGGGACCTGGGTACCCAAGTAGATAGCATGCTCTCCTTTTATAACCACATAGCCAAAACGGTCAGGAAATCCTTCTATGTGGCACACCTGATCACAAAGGGTTTCTCATCCAGATCCAAGGAGGTGATTGTGCCCCTTTACTCCTCACTCATTAGGCCCATAATAGAGTACAATGCCCCATTTGGGATGTACCTCACTAGACACCTGCAACAACTAGAAAGACCACAGAAGTACCTCACTACGAGGATTAAGGGCCTTAAACAATTACCCTATGAAGCACGACTAAAAAAGCTCCAGCTCTTCTCAGTCGCTTACCGTCTTCTCAGAGATGACCTATGTCTGACCTATAGGGCCATGTCAAACCCTGAACTAATGGACATGCTTCACCTCAAAAAAAATGAGATCCCTTAGAATCACTCGTTCTAGTGACTTGAACCTCTGTACAACAATAAACAGGACATGCTGGAGGGATAGATTCCTGTCCCAGCGACTCCCCTCACTCTGGAATAGAATCCCAATCCATATTTGATAGAACTCCTCTATGACCCTTTTCAAGAGAAATCTTGATGAGTGGATGGGTAATCGTAAGTTCTACCCTGGGATCACTTCAGGAGCCCTGTTGACAGAGGCCCAGGTTACTAATCTAATGGGGAGGCAAAAGCCATCACTCTGTGGCTAGGCTTATAAATGCCCATGGGCAGATAGCCTAGTACTTACCTATGAACCTATGAACCTATGTGTGCTCATCACAAGAAATTATACACCCCAATGTGTGCTCATCACAAGAAATTATACACCCCAATGTTTGCTCATCACAAGGAATTATACAACTCAATTTGTGCTCATCACACAGAATTATCGGATAGGTACAGCTGAGGGGGCTTGTCTCTTTTCCAGTAAAATCATTCACAGAATCATTGCATTCCAACTTGCCCTTATTTCTGACTTCATGAACAGTAACACTGATCTTTATAGTCCTTGGGTAGCAGAGGGATCATCCATAGAACTTATTTTTGACAACTCTGTCCACTGATCAGAAATGTCATCTCCATATCCAGACAGGTGTCTGCACAGAAGTCAGTAACATATCCTCCCCAATGTCTCATGGGAGATAATCTGTGTGCTATACTGCCTCACAATGTTTTACTTTCATGAGAAATTATTAACTGCATTTTGTTTTCCTTCTGAGCTATATTTATATTTATAGTTACATTTTTTTTTTAATTTTAATTCACTTGCATGGATTTTTTGTACTAATCCTTTCATTCAAAAGTTTGTCAAGTTGTGAACTTTTTGCCTTCAGTCATTGAAAGATGGTGAGAAACAAAGTAAGAATATTTTTAGGTTTCTTCTTTGTAAAGAATTAAAAAAAGCACCAACAATGAAAAAATCTTATTCCTGATAAACAGAAGTATTGGCTGTTATGCAAAACAATAAAACCCGTGCATTGCAAAATCAGTACTATTAAGATAATTCCAGAAAAACAAACCACAAAGAATAGCATTTTGACAGCTCGCATACTTGTTATTCCTAACTTCATTCCACTTTTAGCCAGCAAGTTGAGAGTAGGACCCACTAAACTAAGAGCCAGGACTGGTGTGTATATGACTACATTCTGGGTGGGTCATAAAGTAATGCACTCCTTGCTTGGGTTCATACTTCAAGTTCTGCCTTTTATATCTAGAAGAACACCTAAGACTGACCCCCCCCCCCCCCCCCGATGACATTCCTGCAGCTAGAACTGCACCAACCCCTCTGCAACTGGACAAACCAGCATCATCTTACTTTCTATCCCCTATCCACTTTGACTGGCACCACTAATTTAGTCCAGTCAATTAAAGTACTGTTAGAGCCCCAGTATTCACACATTGAGCTGGAGAGAGTAAGGATGAAGTTTTGCTACCTTTGGAATTAGTGTCGCTGCCTGTTCAAGCCTTGTATACCATGTCAGACCCTAATACCAGTGTCTCTTGTACTCTTTGCTACCCTATTGCCTGAAATAGGACCAACTAAATTTCTGTTTCAGAGAAAAGTGCATGAATGTCTGTTATGCAACACTCTCGTATCGTATTTCATTGCTAGGGTGACATTGCCTTAACTTAAAACTGGGTTTTTATGTTGCTGTTAAAATTTAGGAATACAGTGTTTGTTGTGAACTCTAATATTTATTTTTAGTTATTCTGTTGACATAATTTCTGTCTTGCATCACCTATCCCGACTTCCCAAATCTGCTGCATCCAGTTGGCAATGCTGAGCACTTTACCTAGTAAAGAAACGGTCTAGACTAGTTTTATAAATAGATAATTACAGCATGTGCTTTTTGTAGTTGCAGATTGTGGTAGGAACCCATTATAGCAGAGTGAAACAATGAATTCAGTCAAGATTCAAGTGTTTTAATGTATTCCTGTCTTCATGCCAGTTTGTTTTGCTTTGTACGTTTGCCATGAGGTGCTGTTACAAGTCATACCGCTGTTTTTCTCTCTTTAACTAAAAGTATGTTATCATGTGACACAGCGGAGTCATCAGAAATTTCAGATATTGCCATCAACATTATACTGCTGTGCTCTCGCGATGTAGCTTAATTTTTATTTCATGGCATATATCCTTAGTAAGTATTTAGCAACTGAGTACAAGCATGAAAGATGTCATACTAGAATCTTGTAATTGAACAACCATGACAGTATTTATACATAGATAAAGAATCACAGTACCCCAAGCAGTTTAGCAGATTTGTTGGTCCACAGCAACAAGGATGGAGAATAAAGTAAAGCTTGTTAAGCAAATTGTGCATTTTTGTCCCAAGACAGACTGATTACTGGAAGGAAGTAATAGTGGATACACATTGTATCACAAGATATAATAGTTTTCTGATACTGCATGACAAATACTGTAATGGCAACGGACCAGAATGAAAGGAAACTGACTCAAGACTTATAGTGAACTGTGAAAACAGAGTACACAACACTTAAAAATTTCAAAATGAATTTACATGCTAGAAAACAGACTAACTGCACCAAGGACAGTGGCAGGTATATGGAGATCTAATAGTGAGGAAAATACCAGATAATAAAGGAGTTTATGCAAATTATAAATGCCACACTGACTGAAGAACAATAAACTCTAGGAAGGGCACAGAACAGTTAATGAAGTGGGAGTGGCAAGTAATTGAGGAAAAACAGGAAGCTTGGCTTTCATCAGCCCAGTACAACAGTTCATGACACTGTTTTCAAAACAGAACAAGTGCCAATGAATGAACAGTTGTTTCACAGTTTAAAAAAGTGTATAAAAGGTGGCAGTAATGTATGTACATGGAAACATGTATAGGTAGTTCACTAACTTAACAGGTTTATGTCTAGAATTAGTTAAAATAACAGAATATCTTCATAGAGAGTAGGCAAAAGTGAATGTAAACTTGGAACGTATTCATCTGACTCCAGAAATACAGATTTATATTGCTGATTTCCAGAAAAAGAAAAATCACTATTAAAGTAATTTTAGAGTGTTGTTCAAGTTTATTGCTTTGCAGATAATGCTGACATAACAGCAGTTAAAAGCTCAGAGGTGAGCAGAGTCAATGTAGAATGACAGTTTCAAAATAAACAAAATAGTATCTGTTTGGGCCCAGCAACCCATTTGGACCTTTTCTCTGGTTATATCAATCACTTATACTTGATGAAGGAGATATTTAGTTGGCCCCGACCAAACAGGGTTAGAACCAGCTCCCTGCTGTCTGCTTTCTGTTTTGAAGTGAACAGTGTATTTATTTGGTTATATGACAGATACCTTAGTGAAGCTATGTAATAGTGGCTACTAAAATAATAGAATGCCTATTCCAGGTTTATTTATATCTCAGCCACAGAGTGTCAATAATTCCATAAGTGCAAGAGGTGAACATAGTCCAGCACCTCACTGGTGTAAGTAAATACTTGTCTCCGCCTTCCCGGTTTAATGCTCTAACACGATTAGCTCTTCCACATTAAAATAAAGAATTTGTATACAAACTGCATCATTCTAGGCATATATTATCTTGTGTGCTGAGTTACTCTTAAAAAATAAAGTAAACAGGTAGTTAAATGGATTACGAGATGTAACCGGTTCCTTCTAAAGTGGCAGATAATATTCATATTTATGTGCTAAAGGATCATTGGAATCCTGTAATAATGTGGAACGAAAGGTAGACAATAGAATTAGTTGTGTAAAAGAAGATGTGCCATGAGTTTGTGAGATGAAGTATTATGGGAATAATTAAAACTAACTTCTATCATCTTATATGATCACAAAACTGATTGCATTGTGGATATGTATGACACTAGACAACTGAGTTAATGACTTTAGCAGTAGCATTTATTTAGTAATTATGCTGTATCATCAGTCTAACGAAACAGTCTTAAGTAAGGGACAGAACACAAGGTCACAGTGATGGAACAATCTGCATGTTCCACAATGCAACTTTCTCAAAAGTTGACAAGCTTTGTAAATTAGCATTTTTTAAATGAAAGTACAGACATTCTTTTTAAAAAGCAACAGATGTGCTGAACATTTAGTACTGAAATTGTCTTTTTTTGCTTGCAAGCAGTCAGAAAGGCACATGAATTCCAAAGAAAAGCATTGTAGAACATTATACCTTTTTAAGGCTTTAGTGTGCTCTCATTCAGTCAATATAGAATTAATCAATTCCAGTGTGTCTAATACACCGAGAGGTCAGGAATATGTGTGTGTGTGTGTGTGTGTGTGTGTGTGTGTGTGTGTGTGTGTGTGTGTGTGTGTGTGTGTGTATATATATATATATATATATATATATATATATATATATATATATATATAGTTCATGAATACATCTATTTTAGGTTCATAGGTACTTACTTTGCTGTTGATCTGTGATGATCTTATGAAGCCTAATTTTACATTCCCATTGTAGTTTTTAGCCCTTATATTTTGCATACAAATTATAGGTAGATATAGCTATAGCTATAGCTGTAATTATAGATATAGCTACAGATATACAGTGAATATAAAAAGTGTACACACCCCTGTTAAAATGCCAGTTTTTTATGATATAAAAATGAGACCACAATAAATCATTTCAAAATTTGTCCCACCTTTAATGTGACCTATAATCTGTACAATTCAATTGGAAAACAAACAAATCTGTTAGGGGAAAAAATGTTGTTTGTCTTTCAGCTTTTTCCGGTTAGGGGTCGCCGCAGTGGAACTCCGATCCACTAATGATTGGCAGTTGTTTTTTATGGTGTCGAGTTGCCAGCCCGATGCCCAACCTTCAATGAAGGCACGCCCATTCAACGCATGTCTTTCTAACACCCACTCGACCACGGGGAGGACATGCAGACTTCACACAGAAGGCACTCCCAACCCAAGCCAAGAATCGAACGGGAGAACCTCTTGCTGTGAGGCAACAATGCTACCACTGCACCACCGTGGAAGTTGTTAGGGGAAAATGTAAAAAATAAAAAATGTGCAATAAGCTGGTTGCATAAGTGTGCACACCCTTAAACTAATTCCTTGTTGAAGCATCCTTTGATTTAATTGCAGAATGCAATGATGGAAGGAATGTGGATGATGTAATTGGCACACTTCTGCATTTTATCACTTATTGCCAGAAATCACTAATTGACATGTCAGGATTTTGGTATGTATATACAAGACATGTTATGGTACCATGAGATTACATTATGTTGTGAAAGATTATGTCTTGTCGTGTGTATAAAATAGTTTGCAAGTACATGGCAACTATGGTTCTGTACCTTTCTTCATAATTTAGTAATAAAAGAAAGAGTAAGCACTCCTCTCCCTAAATGTTACTCCTACAATTGTACACTACAGCTCACACACAAAAATGACTCCACCACAAATCGTTTTTTAAGCAACTATGAGAAGGTAAGTGTCCATCTAATCATCCATTCATCCATCCATCATTTTAAGCATCTGCTTTATCCAGATCAGGGTCAGAGTCATGGAGAGCTAGAGACTGTCTCACATATTGTATTTTTTTTTTTTACTTTAAAATTTTTAAATTGGTTACTGGATTGGTTTTTGGAGCCTTTCACCCATGACTTAAGCTATAGGCAGCTATAAGTTTAAGACAAGCACAGGAATTACTTAAGACAAATGCAAGAATAAAGTTGGGTTTAATCAGTAAAATAAACAGATTTATAAAGTTTTACAATAAGTAGTAAAACACTTAAATTAGAAGTAAGTCAAGTATGTTGAGATTTAGGTTGAACAATTTATTGAACTTTCCTTTGTGTGTCTGTGTTTACATAAATGATTTTTGAGGAAATTGTGTTTTTGTGTTTATTCCTTGTTAGTGTTACATGTAGATTTGTGTTCTTCCTTTAGATTTTTTTTTTCTGAACTCTGTCTGGTTTTGAGTTTTGAGTATCAGAAGGTAAACAATTCTAGGCTGCAGATGATGTTTTTGTAAGCGATTGTTTGCTTGTTGCTTTAGATGGAATTTAAAGAATAACTGCATATTCTGTAGCGGTGCTCAGTGAGCATGAGGTGGATCTTTGAATTAGTTTTATTCTGAATTGTGAGAGATAGTTAGAGTTTATTAGTTTGTATATGTTGAAATTTAATAGTAAATGTTCAGACAGCTAGCTACTGGTAGCCAGTTTGGTTTACATAGTGGCAGGCAATGATGCTCTTTGGGGAAGAAAAGTTCATGAAACAACACATATTTGGCAATCTGTGTAGATAGTTTCTGTTTTATTCATTTCTAGGGATGAGTATATTGGACATACCAATAATCACTACAACTCATGGACTAGAAAATAATAATTTTTTCTAGGATCATTAATAATCTGTTGCAGATGCCCTCTTGATGTCGCATATATTGCTCCTGTTACTTTGCCTTTTTCTATACCTTTTACATACATAAGGGAAGAATAAGTCCTGGATGGGAACCAGTCTACTGGAGGTTGCTTGCACACTCACACACAACTAAGAGCAATTCAAACATCTCCATTTCATCCACATACATGTTTGTGGGACATAAGGAGAAAACTGAAAGCATAGAACAAAGCCATACAGACACAGAATAAGCAGCTCTGCAATGAAGAGGCCCCAAATGAGAACTGAAGCAGAAAATAGAGCTGTACCATAATGTCACCCTATTTTCCTAAACAGGAGGCCCCAATTATTGATGGCCTTATGATTAAAGATGAAAATAACACTGAATCGGATCTGTAATATGAACTTAACTTTACTTATCTCTCCTGCTTCAGCCTGCATTGCTTTTAATGCTTGCTAGAACAGCTGAGGTGACATAAGTCGGTGCTTTTAAGAAGTAGAAGTTAGAAGCAGCTTATGTTTCACACTGTATATCTGCTTAAAAAGGTATCTGTCACGCCTGTTATGAACAACCATTTTAGTGAAAACACTGTACAACCTGAAATATACTGAACAGGAAAATTCAGAGGGCTGCTGTGTTACAGTTATTATTCTTTTCATTATTGTGAACATCATCGTTGCTGTTGTCATGATTACTACTAGTAATTTTACCGTTATTGTCATGATTACTACTAGTATTTTTACCGCTATTGTCATGATTACTACTAGTAATTTTACCGTTATTGTCATGATTACTACTAGTAATTTTACCACTATTGTCATGATTACTACTAGTATTTTTACCGCTATTGTCATGATTACTACTAGTAATTTTACCGTTATTGTCATGATTACTACTAGTATTTTTACCGCTATTGTCATGATTACTACTAGTATTTTTACCGCTATTGTCATGATTACTACTAGTATTTTTACTGCTATTGTCATGATTACTACTAGTATTTTTACCGCTATTGTCATGATTACTACTAGTATTTTTACCGCTATTGTCATGATTACTACTAGTATTTTTAGCGTTATGCTGTGACTCTACAAAGCTACCACAATCCGCACTTGGTCATTCAACTCCATGGAGTGAAATGAGATTACCTAAATAGTAAGCATGTAATACGTTTTAATTGATCTTGCTATTGACACTTGTCATGTTACCAGATGGATTTTAATGTATAGTATAATGTTGCATATTAGAAGTCCCCCACACTATAGTATGCTGCATTCTGCCTTGGGCCATAGAAAATGTAGCACTCTTTGTTTTAAGATCTACAGTCATGAACCACAGCAGTTATGGTTTTAGAATAAGGCTCATCTAGATTGAATATGCATCTCTTCTGCCAGTTAATCTACTCACCATAAAAGTTGCTGGTATCAATTAACCAACAACTAATGTTCCCATCCCTTATTAGAATTTCTGTTTTATGCACTTCCCCTGCATTGTTGAATTCAGTCTTTTTTTTTTTTTTTGATAACACAACCTCTGTAGCAACGATAATCATATTAGTTACCATCCCTTCTCAAAGAATATACCAAAGATGGTGTCCTTTTATCTTTCCTCGGCTTTTGATTGTGCACTTCAGACTTTTCCTCTTGTTTTCATACTACTGTACACATTTGGATTCTACAAATTCTCTTGAATAACATGATACTTTTATCACATATCATATGTCTTCCCTGTTAACACTGTAGCTATTAAACTCTTTTAACTTGTTTGCACTTAAAGCAACATTTCCGTCATCCTCTGTAATGTAATTGTAGCACTGTTGTCATGCTCTCCTTCTGAATGTCACTTCTGACCTGTCCTTGTGTTCCACATTTCAAACAGAAAATTAAACTAGTTCAGCTTAATTAATATATACAGATAAAGCAAGGTTGATAAATACCCTGCTCTTATGTAGATTAATTTAAATATGAATACTTTCATATGGAAAAATTGAGTTTAAGGAACTTCAACAACTTCTCCATTTGTCCAGAGAAATTTGTTACTCTGTTGCATGCTCTCTGAAAAGATAAAGTGTTATCTGGTTGATGTGTCTACACAAACCATTGTGCCTTGTCAGTTTTCTGCTTGCGGCCTTAAAATATTTTTGTTGTAGATGTGCACAGCACAGTCATAGGTTCATAAGTACTTACTAGGCTAATGATCTGTAAGCAATGCATCCTGAATAAGTTTCTAGCTCTAATATTTTAAGCAAGCAATAATGCCCAACAGGGTGCATGTTAATATGTACTATATTTTTTATATATATTTTTTATGTAAAATAGTTCCTCCCAGTGGCGGCTGGTGACTTCAAATCACAGGGGGGCTGCAGGAGACAGCTGAATGGGTGGGGTCAAGGGGAAGGGGTGTGGTCAACTAGAAAGGGGAGGAGCTATGCACAAAACCACAAAAACTAACTTTAATTAAATACGCTGCCCTGGGTGGCAAACCATCATTATGAAAGTCCAATCAAGACAAAAATAAGTGTAGAAGAATAAAAATATTTCAGTGCATTGGCTGCATGACAGCTTACTTAATATCTAGATGGAAACAAAAGGTTGTGAGGCATGAAAAAATAAATTACTTTTTAAATACATTACTGGAATGCCAGTCAGAATCAAGTATAAGAAAAACCAGAAGCACTCAACTCAAACCACTTCTCCTTGCACTGTAGTTCTAATTATAATATATTCAGCTTTATTAAAGTACCAAGTAACATGCTGAAAGTAGAAATCTCTGTGATGCCCCCACTTGTAAAAATGTTTCTTATCCAAAAAAGACCTGCTGCCTGACAACTTGTTTCATGGGGAAGACATGATCAAAGTAAAAAATGAAAAGCTAACAAGAAATAAGCTCAAGATACATTGCTTAAAGGATTACTGTACAGGTTATGGACCACACATGATTGGCATTCTGTTTAGTTTACGGGTAAAGTCTGTAGAGATGACTGGAAGTCTCCAACAAGTGTAATGAGCTTTTTAAAATAATGGAATCCTGTCCTTTAATACCCAAGGCTTATACATTATCTAGTCAAGTATTCTCTGCATGGCAACAACAGAAAGGCTTTCAATGTTGGCAATTCTTTAACAGTATGCTTATTAAAGCTTACTTGCATCTTACGATCTCAGACAAGCTTGCCTTATGGTCATTAAAGCATTGCTACTTAAACACAGAGCAACAGGCACTTTGAATAATAAGCATAAATCTGAGTAATAAGCATAAATCAACAGTACAAAAATATGGCAGAAACCAAACCATTCTGCAAAATCAAGGACAGATGAAAAGCCACTGTAGTACTTATGCAGTGTGTCCTCCCCATCCAAGGTAGACACAACTACTCCTTGCCTTGCTTGGACACATCCAGAGTCACTACATGGGGGAGTGGGGTGCAACAAGTATGTCACAATTTGAAATGTCTCTGGCTGACTGTGATGGCCCTGACACATTTGTCATACCTCTCAACCTCAAGAGCAAGAAATCTGGACAAAGCCATACACAGAAGTGGAACAAAGGCCCAAAAATAAGGCCAATTTTTAAATACTGCTCTAATAAACTTAGAAAGATAATAGAATAGGTCTTGCATTAGTATGAATTTTCTGAAGGGTATAAAATCTGAAACTCAAATGTCTGTCATTTTCTAACTTCAGTCTTTAGTGATTTGTCACTAATTTGCCAAACACACAAGTTTATGAAAAATGGACCAAAAATGTGATGCAAAAATATAAAATAGACACACAATACAGCTGGGAACCTGCCAAGGAAGGGACACTTTAATATTAGTACTGCTACCTTGAGCAGCTGACAAAATAAAAGAATCTACATGCATTTCAACTAAGTAATCTATAACTTTGATTATTACAGTTATTTCTTAATTGTAAACCCTCCATGTTTTCTTCCAAAATTGCTATTTTGCGGAGGGATTATTAGGGAAAGAGCAAAATTTTGAGCCAAAATCGGGGACAGTTGAGAGGTTGGCTATGCCTAATTCTATAAAGCAATTTATTTGCATGTACCTCTCAACCTGTTAATGCAGTAAATCTGAGCAAGGCCAAATATATTGGGGCACATATAAACAGTACTAAAATTGTTCTTGTATAAATTGAGACAGTTGATAGAACAGCTCTTACTTTAACATACATTTTTCTGAAGGTTATGAAGTCTGAAACTCAGTGTATCATTATTTAGTGACTTAATTCCTAAATGATTTGCCAGAAAACTACAAATTTTATGAAGAACAAACCAAAAATAAGAAGCGAAAATCTATTCATTCTTTGAAAATCTGGACAGTTGGGAGGTATAGTTCAGCTGGGCCTGTCTGAGTTTGTTGCCCTTCCCTGACAAAATCATGGTTGAATGGAGCCTCTGCAGCCATTCCAGTGAACCATTACTTGGCTATTTCACCCATTTACCATAAACACTAATGTGCATACTGCTTTACTTCTATGATGAGTTGGACTTCATTTGAAAGTTTTATTTTGTATTTTACAGCACAAACACTAAGTCATCTGCTAAACAAAGCAATGCAGTCTCACAATGAAAACTTAGCATTAAACCTTCTCTGCCCTTGAAACTCACATTCATTGAAACAGCATTGAAACCCACATTCAAAGAAAATACATTTTGCCAGTGGCAGATAAAGATTAATTTTGGGCTGTTTTCAAATCATAGGCCCCTCGCATATGAAACATACATGTGCTCTTTGATACACCTTCCTCATTGTACTAAAATTATATTCCTTGTACAATACAGTACAGTTGTTAGAGGGTGTTTTAAATTTGTTTTGAACATTTTTCCAGTAAGCAATGAAACAAAATGTATGCACCCATAATGGCAAAACTGCCCAGTTGAGAACATTTATCATAAAAGTCTACTCAGACTTCCACAGTCCACCATTATTAGTAAATATACACAATTCTACAGTCCACCATTATTAGTAAATATGCACAATTCTACAGTCCACCATTATCAGTAAATATGCACAATCTCTGAAGTAAAAGTCATCTAAATAATTCCACATTAAAGAAATCTGTAACTAATGAAGAGGTTGCTGCTAGCAATCACCTTTATATTTCATGGTTTCATCGAAAAATAAAGTGTCTGTTGCCTCTCAGGAATAAATTGCCTATATTACATTAAAATATGATAAGCTAGTAATAATATTGCAAGAGGAAAGATGGCAAACTGATGACAGACTCATAGTTAGTATCTTCACCAAGGAGAACATTCTCAGTATGCAGCATCCACCCCTTGTGGGAGTAGAACCCACAGCCTTCTGCATCAAAAGCAAGTACACAACCTGTTGTGCTATAGTATTAACAAGGCAAAGCACTAAACTTCTGTTCCCCTGCAGCTCTCAGCTCCTTGTAAAATCTACTCAATACTCAACTGCATCTCAACTTCACAGCACAAGAAAACTGGAAAAGCCAAAAATGTATTTGGGGGGGGGGGGGTCAAAAGCCCAAAACCAGGGACACATTAAACATTGCTTGTATAATCTTGGAAAGTTGCTAGAATAAAATGTTGTGTTACCACCATACATTTTACTGCCAAAGTCCCTGAGCAAAACAGTCAGAGTAACATACCACTACGCCACATCAGCTGCTTTGTAAAAGAGAGGAAGACTGAAACTTAAATGGCTATCATTTAGTGAATTGAGTTCTCACCATAGCTGTCAGCCTCTTAGTACAAAACACCTGGACAAACCCAGTAATGAGGGAATACAGCCCTCAAACATATTCAGTGAATTCAGTTCTTGCCATAGCGGTCAACCTTAGCACAAAAACTTAGCCAATAATGGGGAATACAGTCCCAAAAATAGGGACAAATTTAAAATATTCATCTTATAAACTTAGAAAATTGCTAGAAAAAAGGTTGTGTTACTATGTATTCTGAAGAACATGAAGTTTGAAATTCAAATGCCTGTCAATTTTACTGCTGACAGAACAAAACAATTTTCAGCAGAGACCCAGGGATTAATATTGCAGACACGTCTTTGTAAAATGACAGGGCACCAGAGCAAATCCACACAAATACAGGGAGGAGATGCAGACTCCACACAGAAGGCACCCCAGCCAAGAATCAAACCAGAAAACCTATAGCTGTGAGGCAACAATACTACCACTGCACCATCAAATATGCAAGGAATTAAACATTCAGAAACCTGAAGTCTGAAATTCAAATGCCTGTCAATTTTATTTAACATTTGTTAATCAGGACAGTTTAGCTTGGAACAAAAAAAAACAATTCTCAGCAGAGGCCCAGGAAGAAATAATGCAGACATGTCTTTGTAACATGGGAGGACACAAAAGCAAACCCACACAAACACAGGGAGAAGATACAGACCCCACAAAGAAGGCACCCCAGCCAAGAACCAAACCCAAGAACCTATAACTATGAGGCATCAATGCTACCACTGCACCATCAAATTTCAAGCATTGCAATATTTAAAAACCACAGATATTATGAGGAATAGATCAGATCAAATATGAGGCAAACATTTTTTACAAATGGTGGTGGGTAGGGAATTCAGGTCTTTAACACCTGCATACAAGGTACAAGGTTCAAGCCTGAGGTATTCCCTACCACACCACCATGAGTCTAATCACCAGTACATCCCACCTGGGGCATTTACACACACACACACACACACACACACACTGTAGTAAATGCAAATCCACACACCCCATGTCCTGTAGTACCTGCAAAGCCACACACACACTCCACTTACCTGGTCCTGTAGTACATCCAGTACGTATATCCCAACGAGACTGCAGCCACCATACATCCAGTAAGTCAATCCCGCGCAAATCTGACCCTGCCCGTCGCAAACTCTACTCCAATCCAGATCCTTACCTTGCCCGTCGCGAGATCTTCCCCTGCAGCAAACTCCAATCCGATCCTTCTCCTGACTGCCGACATTGCAGTCCGACCCCGACGCGTTTCCCCAGGCAGTCTAAAACTGCATAGACTTGTGGGAGCGCTCCTGTCCATGATCCTTAATCGGGACTGCCGTGCGCATGCTCCATGCACTAGACTGTCGCAGCAGTGCGCGAAATTTAAAACTTTTTTTTCGTTTTATTTTTTGTTTTATTTTTTATTTATCTGTACTTTCAGATTGAGGGGGCTGCAGACCGGCAGTCTGATAGCACGGGCCGCCCCTGGAACTTCCTCCACCTAATGTTTCAAACTTTCTGTAGTATATGTATGGTGTTGGTGAAAGCATTTTACATCAAGAATATATAAAAATAATATAGTACTTAAAAAAATAAGTAAGTAAAACAACAATTTTACGGAGAACCTATTTTCTCTGTTTCTATTTAACATTTGTTGACCAGGAAAGTCCAACTTGGAACAAAGCCAACTTTTAGTGGAGGCGTGAGGAGAAATGCTCCAGATGCATATCTTTGTAATGTGGGAGGAAACCCACATGAATGCAGGGGAGGACATGCAGACTCCACACAGAAGGCACCCCAGTCAAGAATCAAACCAGAGAACCTCTTGTTGTGAGGCGACAATGCTACCACTGCACCACTGCACCGTCCTTTCTCTCTTTCTTTCATAAACAGTCTTGTCTGCTTTCACACACAGACATATACACACCCACATTCAGTCACACAAGCATAACTCTCAACCTCTTATTACAAAAATTCTGGACAAAGCCAAAAATAATGGGGGAACAAAGCCCCAAAAATAGGGACACATTTTAGATATTGCTCTTATAAACTTAGAAAGTTGCTAGAATAAAAGGTATTGTAAGACAGTGCATTTACTGAAAGATATAAAGCCTGAAACTCAAACACCTGCCATTATTTAATGAATTCACTTCTCATTGATTTGTCACAAAACTTCAGAAAACCATAGATTTTATGAGGAACAGGCAAAAAATATGAGGCACAAATCTGGACATTCTGTGAAACTTTGGACAGTTGAGAGGTATGCATACAAGACTGCTCTCTCTCTCTCTCTCTCTCTCAATCTCACACACACAGTCTCCTCTGCTTTCATACATGCATTCACTCACACAAGATCACTCCTTCTCTCACACACACATTCTTTTCTGCTTTTATGCACGCATTCACTCACACGAGTCTGCTCTCACTCTCTCTCAATCTCTTCTCAAATACACAGTCTCTTCTGCTTTCATATACACATTCACTCACACATGCAGACAGAAACAAAAACACACTCATACACATACATATACACACACAGACCCACACACTTACAGCTTGAAATGCTGCCTTGAAGCGGAGGACTCATTTGTCAGCGGGCATTACTTGTACATTAATACCCTGCTGGAGAATGTTTGTTCTCCAATCAGGGTGCTGATGTACAGTTTGCCTATTCAGTAAGTACAAGTAACCAGGTGCCCAGTATAGTGTTAGTATGAATAACTCCTCTTACATCACATCCATACTGCAGTACAAGCATTTCTTAAGAATCTGTTAGCTAAATGGACATATGTGCTGCTTTTTCTTCTGGCTAACCTTTAAATCAACTTCTGTTTGCTTGGTTCCAGTGTTCTAGGTTTGATAAACAAGCAGCACAGGGATGTTAGAAGTTGAATATTATTGAACTAAGTTAAAGGTTCTTGCTGTACATATGCAAGAAAAGTTATTACGGATAGTCAATGCCTTACTACCACCAATATGCAGATATTTATGTTTGTTTAGCAATAAAATGTGTATTTTAGCAGTAGAATTTGCATATAATGCATAAATATATTTCTGTAAACATACTTCCGCAGGGGTGCAGCGGTAGCGTTGTTGCCTCACAGCAAGAGGTTTTCCTGTTCGATTCTTGGCTTGGGTTGGGAGTGCCTTCTGTGTGGAGTCTGCATGTCCTCCCCATGGTCGAGTGGGTGTTTGAAAGACATGTGTTGAATGGGTGTGCCTTCGTTGAAGGTTGGGCATTGGGCTGGCAACTCGACATCATAAAAAACAACTGCCAATAATTAGTGGACTGGAGTTCTGCTGTGGCGACCCCTAACTGGGAAAGGCTGAAAGACCAACAACAACATATTAAGCAGCATCCACTTAGAAACATTCTGGAACAGCATTTCATATGTACAGGACAGGAATGAATTCTGAGCAATTTAAAGGAAGTGCTTGTATCTAAGAAAATATGTTTTTTTCCTGAAATATCATGAATATCTGCCAAAGGATAGCAATTATTAACTTATGGTACTCCATTATATCAAACTGAAGCATACATGGAGCTGGAAAACTTTACACTTGTACTTCAATGTCTAACTAGCACTTATTTGCAGATATTTACATTAATTTGCCATTAAATATACAAATATGCCTAAAGGTTGTAATAACGCAACTGTCACAAAAAATGGGTTGATAGCTACAAACAGAATTTCCACCTTTGCATTCTGCATTTTTTTTGACAAATAAGCCTCACATACCCTTGCATAATGTAAGCACATACATTGCCTGAGGGTAACCACACACCTTTTAACAAGCTGTGTCCAAAAGCACTAATTTTAAGTGCAATATACAATAATTGCAGGAGTGGCCTTAGGTGATACAGAGCCTTAATTAAAGGATTCCTTGACAATTTCCCACTGCTTACCATTCCCTTTGCACATTCTGCCATGTCCTTCCTTGTTTCCCCCCATCCTGGCCTCCCAACACCATCCAAATTACTTCTGTTTTGTTCATTCACACTTTTGTCTTATGGTTCAGATTTTTCCTGCATTCTTTGGACACATTGTTAACAGGCCAAGAGTGCACTATAAAAACTGTTTAGGAAAAAAACAATTAATCTAGGGGCCTGGGGTCCTGTAGGTCTCCAGAATCTATGGGATTCCAGATGCTCTAAGGTGAGTTTTAGAGCTTTTCCCCACATCCTTTGATTTAATGAAGACCTGATCAAAAGTCATGACTAAGGAAAGAAATTACTTTTTTATCTTTCAAGGAAGAAATGCATTCTGTCCAAGGCTTAATGTTCAAAGTTGACAAACCGCAGTTAATAAACTGAGTAGACAAGTGCTTATGCAGGTAAAACTTTTATTTTGGATGAAAGTCTGCCCCCCACAAAAAAAAAAAAACTTTTAGTCACTTTCTGTGTACCCCTCTGGCATTAGATTTTGATAAATGTAAAAGAACAAATGGGTGCAGTCATATATTTCAAGTTGTTGCTATCATGTAGCTACATTTTATGCCTCCTCACCCTTAAAACCAAAAGACAGACACCTTATATTTAAACCTCTGATGTCAGACTTGACAAAGGTAAAAGAACAAACAAAACACAGTAACATATTTCAGCTTGTTGTTGTCAGGTGTGCATATGCAGCATACCAGTATCTCTAAAAGACACTATAAGACAGTGCAGTCATTATTCATTATTGCCTTATCTTTCCTCAAATCAAACTTCAGAGGTTTGCATGGACGGCCCCTATAGCTTGTTAGGGGCAGTGTACTGGTAAGGAGTAACAAGCTGGATTACATTGCTGTATAAACATGTGATTTTGGTTGTAAACAAAATGAAAAAATAAAAAAAAATAAAAAATAAATCTCAGTAATGTGTAACATATTGCTCTTAGACAATGCATCTCCCATCGGCAAGCTATGGTGACCTTCTCTGCAGAACATTGAGGTTTGATTATGAGGAAAGGTAAAGAAATAACCACAATGTCTCAGAGTCTACACAAGTTGCAGTAGCCTGCTGTGCATACTTATGAAACTGACTGTAAATAAAATGAAACAAATAAATTGGCCCTAGGTGTGAGTGCGTGCATGTGTGTGCCTTCTGTGGAAGGTTGGGTGCCGGGCTGGCAACTCAACACTGTAAAACTCCACTGCCAATCATGAGCAGACAGGTGATCCACTGTGGCAACCCCTAACCTGGAAAAGCCGAAAGAAGAAGAAGAATGACCATAATCTCTCCAACCCCCCCCCCCAAATTATAGTGACCTTCTGTGCCCACATCTGTGAGTGGTCAGTTTTAGACTTGGTGGTGCCTTCAGCAGAGGCCCCTACTAAGCTACATATATAGCCAGGAATGGTGGCCCCCAGAAGTTCTGTTGGTCTAGATGTTCTGTCATGCATGTCGTGCCTCATTTTTGAAAGACGGCTTGCTGTTTTTGTTTTTGATTCTTTTTAATTTCATTGTTTGCCACACACACACACACACACACACACACACACACACACACACACACACATTCTGCTGACTCTGACCCAAACAGGTGAGGTCTATTACAAGGTACACAAACGCACAAATACTCAGAGACACATATGCACACACACCAATACATACACACTCTGACTCTTACCCTGATAGGACGGGTCTACTACAAGATACACAAACACTCAGTCACAAACTCCTACACACACACACACACACACACACACACACACACACACACTGATATTGCATGCTTAACCACATGCAAACGTAAAGAGTACCTGGATGAAACCTACACAGAGACAAGAACTCGTACAGAATCCATGCAGAAGGTGCCTCAGACAAACAACTACTGTGACATGACAATGCTACTCACTATGCCACTGTTCCAAAACTCTGTTGCTTTTCCACGCATCCTTTCCAGGCCACCAAAGATAGCCTCTAATTGTGTGCAACGCTCATGTTTGACTGTTATGAAAATTGAAAGAAATTGTATACACTTTAACAACCCCACACAAAACACTGCATAAGCCATTACACAAATTTCAGCAAACATAATTTGTGTGACACTGCTTCTGCTATGCCAAATTAATAACTGTTTCAAAGTAATCAGACCACAGCAGGTGTTATGTCATAGGGTTCTTAATCCTCTCTGCAGTGACCCGTTGCATAAACTTGCAAACAGCAGTAAAGGTCCTTCTCAAAGATTAGTGGTTCAAAGTTGCTTTTTACAGTTGCTGCTCCTGTCCTTTACCTTTACTCTTTTGCTGGGAATTGAAGCAAATGTTCCTTCCAGCAACCAGAAGCATCCTCCAAACACACAGGCAAACACCTCACAACTCAACTTCATTTTGATGAACATTCCTCATTTTTGAGTCTTAAAAATTATCTGTTCCTCAGTATTCCATACTGAAAGGGAATAAAACACATACATTATAAATACTTTAAACAAATATGCATGGTAAATAATACTGATCCATATTAATTCATCAATATACCTTTTGTGAGTATTCAGAACCAGATATTAACCATGCTGTGAGCTTCCTAGTTGAAGTTATTAGCAAGCATATAGCAAGTGTCCTGCATTGCCCATTGTTCCACATTGTGAGAGGCAGTGTTACACATTTGGGAGATGAAGTGCTGAGAGCTATGAGACAGTTCGCTGTCACTCCACTGAAGAGTAAATCACAGCTGCTACACACACAGTACCATCTCCCAATCTGACAAAAGCTTAGCACTGAACTGTTCCTGAGTTTGTATAATGTCCCAGATATTGGCTCTTACCATTGTCCTGCCGCTTACAAAATTTCTGATTTTCTGGTTAAGCACTGAGGAATAGTCAAGTCAGTCAGTTAGGCAATATTACCAAAAAACTTGAATTGCTGATGTCTTTTTTAGAAACTGCATTTAATGCACAACATGTTGCTCTATTAAGTTTCTAAATGAATAGCGACAATTTTTAAATATTGCTCTTGCAAACTTAGAAAGGTTTTATATTAACACACATTTTCTGAAGGGTATGAAGGTGTAACTAAAATACCTGTCACTGTTGTCTGTATTCAATTCTCAATGATTTGCCAGTGATTTGCCATAAAATCAAAATTTTATAAGGAAGGGAAAACATCTGGACATTCTGCGAAAGTCTAGACAGTTGAGAGGTATGGTGGCAACTACAGTTACATAACTGTTAATCACATATGCATAAAGAAAAGTTACACTGATAGTTGGGGTCTCTCTTCTGGGGTTGGATACATATCGAGACTTGCAGGACAATAACAACACTTATTTTTGTGTACTTCATTGCTCAGTATAAAATCAGCTTTATATCTAGCTGACAAACAAATGTAATTGTGAGATGTGTATGCCAGACAGCGTTTGTATTTCTACTTTTTTTATTTTACTTCTACAGTTCTCAAGATATGTACGTTTATTAACAGGTATGTTGCAAAACCGCATTCTCAGTAATTTGTCTCAAGCAAAAAACTATTCAGCCAGGAACTCTGCAGATATCAGGAGGTGTGAAATTCCACTGAGGCTAGGTGCTAATTATTTAATCTCCTGTTTTCAATAGCAGTGTGTTTTGTTTTTATGGTGTGCAAAGTAAAGTTCCATGTATATTGAGGTGTTGCAAGTATGTGCATCTCTTTAAATGCTGGCATCCAAAAATATGCCGTGTGTCATGACATAAGCATTTGACATCAAGCAGTGCACGTTTATTTATTTATTAATTTACATTTTGTTGACCGGGCTAATCTCACTAGGCCAATGGCCTTTTTTAAGGGGAGAAGAGGTAATATTTCTACTAAGGGAAATTTGGCCAGAACACTGGGGAACTTCCCGTAATCTTTTTGATAAATACCGTGGGATCTTTTACATCTACCTGAGCTACCAATAACTCTAGCAGATGGTGCCTCAGTTTAACATCTCAGCCAAAGGATGGCACACTCAGGGGTACAGCGACTCCCTTATGTTGCACTGCACACACACACACACACACACACACACACACACACACACACACACACACACACACATATGCGCACACACACACACACACACATGCACACATATGCGCACACACACACACACACGCACACACACAAACGGTAAGCCGATAGCTGGTCAAACTTTCAGAATATTGCCGGCATAATTCATCTGAAAGGAATTTGACTGAAGAATGCCAGTATTACTTAGTACAACATTGCAATGCAATGGGGATCATGGAATTTACCCCCCCTCCAACTGTATTGTGATCTCAGAGTCCTGCAAAAAAACATGTTGTGATGACTGTGCCAGGTCCCCAATAAGACTCCCTATTGGCACAGCTATAGGGTCCAGGACTCAGCCTAACTGGACAAGCTAGAACCTCCAGTACCCTCTCTGTCCAACCAGTGCTTCTTTACTAGCTTTAACTATTCCTACAAGAAATCACAGTGCTAAAACTTACATTTGAGCATAAGGCAAAGTGCTGATAAGCTGGATGTCCAAAGTCAAAATGCTTCCCGGTCTCTTGTGAGAAATAGTATTTAATCATTACTGACAAACATGTCTCTAAGGCCCTCCCAAAATTACATAATTTTTGACACTTAGATTTTCCCAGTATTCATATTGCATCATCTTAACACCTGGTCTAAGTTCTCAGGCCACAAACTGCATTATTCAGCAACCTAACACCTCCTCAGAAACTTACAATACAAGACATTTCACATGTATATGCTAGCAGAAACCAGAGCAATAAAGCACCTTCTACATCTAAATTCTAGTCATAAACTTTAGCCTTAAAACAATGGGCATGAAATCTTTATCCAGCTGCCCTGGAGCCGAATTCTAACATGAAACAGTACAACATGCTTCACTGGGCCAGTAGAGTGCAATGTTGTTACATATTTTGCAGTTCCATATTTCACAATATTCTTTTACGTTCAAGAAAACATGCCTGTATTTTACATTTATTTACAAATGCCAGAATTATATATCAAATTCTATTTGACTAGGCTGGCAGCCTCTGCCCTCCTGGTCCTGCTAAGATATGATCTACCAGCCTCTGGAAAGTCACTGGGGCATTCTTCATCCCAAAGGGCATCTTTGTGAACTCATACAAACCAAAAGAAGTCACAAAAGCTGACCTTTCTAGCACTGTGAGTCAAGGGCACCCGCCAGTAACCCTTAGTAAGATCAATGGTTGTAAGATACTTAGCCCCACCCAGCTGCTCTAGGGCCTCATCTGTCCTAGGAATGGAGTAAGCATCCGACTCTGTGCGACTATTTAATTTCCTGTAATCCACACAGAACATGTTGCTGCCATCCATCTTTGGCACCAACACCACTGGTGAGGCCCAGATTCTGTTGGACTCTTGAATCACCCCTAGTTCCGACATCTCCTGTACCTCTTCCTTCAGAGTCTCTTTGACTCTCTCAGGCACCCTATAAGAGGCCTGCCTGATAGGCCTTTGGGGTCCTGTATCCACCTGGTGCTGCACCAGGTGGGTACTCCCTGGTTTCCCGGTGAACATGCCCCCAAACTCCTGCAACACTGTTTGCATTTCTCGAACCTGGGTAGGAGATAGCTGCTGGGATATTGCTACCCTTTCCACCGAGGTGTCAGCCCAAACCTCACTGAGGAGATCAGTCACAAGATCTCTCTCAGACTCCTCCTGCAATCCACTGAAAATGCTCAGCAAAAGAGCCTCCCTATCATGGTAAGGCTTCATCATGTTAATATAGTACAATTTGTGCCCCTGCCGTCTGCCTAACACTTCCATCATGTACTTAACATCACTTACCTTTCTTACCACCTTGTAGGGTCCCTCCCAAGCTGCTTGCAGGAATGAGAACCATCACCTGCTGCCCTACAGCGTACTCTCTAACTGGAGCATTCCTGTCATACCACACCTTTTTCTGTTGTTTGGCTTCTGCCAGGTTCTCCTGGGCCAGGCCCATAAGTTCCCTGAGCCTTGTCCTGAGGTTCAGGACATATGCCACAGCAGACTCATTGTGAGACTCACACTCACCTTCCCACTCATCTCGAATTAAACCTAGAGGTCCCCTCACCCTATGCCCATACAGCAACTCAAAGGGTGAAAAACCTGTGGATTCCTGGGGAACCTCTCTGTAAGCAAACAACAGATGGGACAAATATTTGTCCCACTCCCTCTTAAACTGATGTGCAAATGCCCATAGCATGGACTTGATTGTAGAGTTTAACCTCTCAACAAGACCATTAGTCTGGGGATGGTAGGGGGTGGTCTTCATGTGCTTCACCCCACAGGACTTCCACAGACAAGCCAGCAGGTCTGACTTAAAATTGGCACCTCTGTCAGACAGTATTTCCTTTGGGAAACCTACCCTGCTGAAAACCTCTAGCAAAGCATTTGCCACCTTCTCTGCCTCAATGGAGGACAAAGCCACTGCCTCAGGGTATCATGTAGCATAATCTACAATCACTAGGATATACTTTTTCCCTGTGGAACTTGGGGTACTCAAGAGGACCCACAATATCCATAGCTACCCTCTAAAATGGCTCCTCAATCACAGGCAAAGGCATCAAAGGAACTCTCACCTTGTCTCCTGCCTTGCCTACCTTTTGGCACTGCTCACAGGTCCTGCAGTACCCTGTTACATGTCTGGAAATTCCAGGCAAATAGAAGTTTTGCATAATACGCATCTTTGTAAGTTTTATGCCCATATGACCTGCAAAGGGAATATCATGGGCTATGGCTAGAAGCACCAGATGGTAAGCTCTAGGCACTATCAACTGCTGTACTCTCTCATCTTCTAACCCTCCCTCAGGGGTCCACTCTCTGTACAGTAGTCCTTTGTTCCAGTATACAGATTCCCCCTTCCCTTGAGAATCAGGTGCCTCCCTAGCTACCTGCCTCAGGCCTAACAATGTAGGTCTGAGAGCTGAGCCTGTCTCAAGTCTCTCCTTGTAACCCTTCCCAGCTCCCCTTCCACAGGAAGTCTGGCATCCTCTGACAGTGGTGCCTCACTGTCAGCTTGGGTACTACTACTCACCTCTACCTTTGCAGTTACCCTGTCCAAGGGAACATCAGTACCCACAAGCAGCTGTGGCTCACATTCAGTCTCACTGCTACAGAGCAGCTCCCTCCCTGAAGTAACCACCTCAGCAGTCCTGGTTGCAAGTGTGCAGTCTGTCTGGGTCTCCCTCAGGCTACCAGACTTACATGCTTGTCTCCTAGCCTCACTGCATGTAACTGCATGTGTACATAGCACTGCCTCATATAAATCCTTCCCTCTCAGGACATCTGGAGGATGGTAGTTCCATACCCCGGTTGTATCAAGACAACCCACTGTTGGCATTTTGTCTTTCCCACTTACTGGCTCCCTCAACTTTGGTTCCCCACCTTGCCTCCATGGACTTCTGTATGCCACATGGCCCCATTGGTTGCATTCAAAACATTTAACCCTAGCTCTTGGATGTGTACCTGGACTAGTGGCTTCCCCTGCTACTGGCGGATTCTGTTGGGGCAGTCTGTGCTGCCCACCATGGGTTCCTTTAGTCCCATGAGCAGTATTGGGGGTTCCTTTCCTGTGCAGGGCTGCCCTGCTTGCTGGGTATAGGTCTCCCTTCTTCTCCAACTCCTCTGAAGTAGCACACTGTCTATCAGCTAACCAGATCCTCATGTCCTCAGGCAAAGTGCTAAGGGCTTGTTCCCTCAACAAAAGGTCTGCCAGCCCTTCAAAAGTGGTGACCTGACATCCACTCACCCAGCTATGAAAATAAGTGCTCAGTTCAGCAACATATTCACATACATTTTCATCTGCCTTGCGTCTATGCTCACAAAACTTTTTCCTATACATTTCAGGTGTTAGCTTAAAACATTCTAATAAATGTCTTTTTACAGCAGTATAATCAAAACAGTCAGTGTCATGCATTTTTGCTAAAGAAGTTACAGCTTTACTATGGAGTAAGGGGGTCAGGAACCGTACCCAGAGTCTTTGGTCAACTTCATACTGTTTACATACCCGCTCAAACATATGAATGAAGCTATCAAAATTATCTCCCTCTTTAAACTGTGGAAGAAATTTACTAACCTTTTGTGCTTCCGTGATCTGGTTACTCCCTTCCCCATTACCTCCATGACTCTGGCGAAGAGTCAGCATTTCCCTCTCATGCCGCCTCTGCCATTCATTTTCTTCAACTTGTAGACTCCTCATTTTCCCGGCTGCTTCCAGTTCCATACGCCTAGCCTCCAACTCAAGTCTCTTTAGCTCTAGCTGGATTTTTATGTCCACTGCAGAAAGGTTGAGCTGTCCATTCTCCGATGATATATTATCTCCACTGTCAGTCTGATTGTCCTCCAGGCTGCTGTTTTCTGATGCAACTGTAACCAAGGCTGCTATCAGGTCTGCTTTAGTCAGGTTTTCATGCACCAGTCCCCTAGCCTGGCACATCTCCACAAGCTGGCTCCTTGTCAGCTTTCCATACTCTTCTGCTGACATGCTGCCTGTTCATCCTGACTAACACTAAGCTAACAAAAGAAATAAAACAATTGTGATCTGAACTCTGAGTATACACTGTGTGGCTGTTTTAGAGTACAAAACACTTTTAGAGATCACTGTACATAAGCTGCAGGAATTCGCTCTACCCACACCACTACACGCCAATTAGTGTGTGTGAAGTAGATCCCACCACTACCAAACACTTGTGACGACCGTGCCCTGGCCAAGCAATCAAGGAGCCTCAATTCTCACCACTAACACCAGGGAGGTCATCTCCGAGAAGAGGATAAAAGATATCTTAATACACACAGTAAAGTACAATTTCCCTTAAGTCTGGGGCTGGCTGCTCCCTTGCTGACCAGGTCCCCAGTAAGACTCCCCACTGGCACAGCTATAGGGTCCAGGTCTCAGCCTAACTGGGCAAGCTAGAACTTCCAGTAGCCTCTCTGTCCAATCAGTGCTTTGTGTCCCTGACAAGTAGCTGACACAAAACACACACACTTTGAGATAAGTATTTATACAACTTCACAGACACTCCTGGAAAAGGCTGACATAGATTCTCCAGCTGTGCCCCTTTAACCAGACTATATGGTAGTAATTACTGCCACCATCCAGTTAATAATATCAGCTACTAAAAGGCCCTTAAAAGGGTGTCCAGTTATTACTGTGCAATATTATTATCCAATGGTAGTATGACGAACAGTGAAGGCTTACTTTAGAGTGGCCTATTACAATAACCTCTATAAATATGCAATGTACTCTAGAGCGTATCTCTACACAAATCAGCCACAGGTAGAAGGTTTTAAAAATATTTAATAATAAATAATTAAAACACAAGACAATACTACTACACCACAGAGATATCTAAGAGTTCAGAGATCACACAGAAACTTAAAATAATACAGTAGGACAGGTCTGATTTCAAAGAAAAATACCTAATTAATCTTTACTAGCTTTAACTATTCCTACAAGAAATCAGAGTACTAAAACTTACATGTGAGCATAAGGCTGGGTGCTGATAAGCTGATTGTCCAAAGTCAAAATGCTTCCTAGTCTCTTGTGAGAAATAGTATTTAAGCATTACTAACAAACATGTCTCTAAGGCCCTCCCAACATTACATCATTTGTGACACTTAGGTTTTCCCAGTATTCATACCTGGTCTGAGTTTTCAGGCCACAAACTGCATTATTTAACAATCTAACACCTCCTCAGAAACTTACTACAATACAAGACATTTCACACTAAATTCTAGTCATAAACTTTAGTCTTAAAACAATGGGCATGAAATCTTCATCCAACCGCCCTGGAGCGAAATTCTAACATGAAAGGGTACAACATGCTTCACTGGACCAGTAGAGTGCAATGTTGTCACATATTTTGCAGTTCCACATTTCACAATATTCTTTTACATTCACGAAAACATGCCTTTATTTTACATTTATTTACAAATGCCAGAATTATATATCAAATTCTATTTGATTAGGCTGGCAGCCTTCACCCATCTTTCCCCAATCGTCTCACGTTTTAACTTTGTTTTGTTTCATTTTCAGCTAATGTTTGAACAGTTTTTGTTTGCTCATTTGGTTTTCAATTGTGTGCTGACACCTATATGGATATATATATATATATATATATATATATATATATATATATATATATATATATATATATATATATATATATATGTGTGTGTGTGTGTGTGTGTGTGTGTGTATATATGTATATATATATATATATATATATATATATATATATATATATGTGTGTATGTATATATCTACGCGTACACAAATACATATATAAATATATTTATATAGACATATACATATGTTTATTAATAAGCATTCAAACATCTGTCTAGCCACTGATTTAATATCTGTTATGAATAGCTCACCAGGGTTATGCATAGCACAACCATGTATGCCAGCAATCCCCAGCCTATAGGAATAAAAACGAAAACATCAAATGACAATAGAACTTAAGCTGCTAGTCCTGACCTGGGTTTGTTTATGACCCGTATAACCCTCTTGCATCCCATATCACATGACTAATTCACAGCTGGTGCAACATCATTCTTCATTGAAGCGATATTGATATAAAATTAATGTTTCTAGACCAGTGCATTTGTTTAACACATCAGCAGTGACAAGAATGCGAAGAAATAAAGGCTTCTAAGAGGTCAATAGCTGTCAATGTGCCGTCCAAACCAAAGAACATAGATGACAAAACATCCTAGACTATTAGCTGCGGTTATTTGAGCCGACTACGCTCCATCACAAGCAACTATTTCTGACAACTAGGTAGGTACTGTCAGAGCATGAAAGCCTATTCAGTATGAAAACAAAACAGCTGTAGTATTGCAGTAATATATATAGCTTTAATGCTCAAGCAATATATTCTGTACTAAGGTTGTCTTCCAGCATCTTAATGGGTCAAGCTACAACACATTTGTTTATATTCTTTCTCCTAGTGTATAGCCCAACGAATAGCATACTTCTTAGCATCTTTCCTCAAGAATTCTGGAAATACAAACATAAAGAGGTGGCAATTTTTAAGTAAATAATAGAAGAACATGATTTGTATTAGCATGCATTTCTTTAAAAATAAGTAGTATGAAACTTTAATGTCTAGCATTATTGATAAACTATCAAGCTCAGAGATTTCCCATAAAACAAAACATTTTAAGAGGGTCAGGGCAAATATTTGAGGCAAAATTGGTGATGCTCTGCAATATCAGGAACAATTAAAAGGTCTGTCATCCAACAAGCTTGTTTTCTTCCTAAAATCTGCATTCAGAGTCTTATGTCACTAAATAATTTAACCAAGTCTCCACTGAAAGCCCGACAATATTGTTTAGTAAACACTGTATTATTACAAAGATAATTAAATAAAAGGAAAAAGAAAAACATTTAGGATTTTGAGGTCACATATTTCTATAGACGTACATTTCTTTCTAGTACTAAATGTATGTGCAAGAAATAGTCAAAGATAAAACAAAATGTAAAATAAATAGAATTTAAAAGGAACAGCTTCATTCCCGCCAAATATTGCATATACAGAGTATTATTGTCTTTTAAATATGTTCAGATCTAACTCAGTCAGATAAGATTTTTCAGTAGGAAACTATCATTATAAATGTGTTCTCATTTACACCAATCAGATGTGATTCAATAAGAAAACTAAAGTAAGCATGTTGTTTCCTCAGAACAAAACTATTCTTTTGTTAGAATTAAAACATTGTTCACATTGCTTGCAAACATGATATAATAAGGATAATGTTCAGGGCAATATTGTACCCTCTGAAATTTGTACAAGAAAATAAAAATCTATTATTTAATGGAAAAGAAAGAAAGAAAATGAAAGTTAGTCATACAAGTTTACTGTTCGCAACTCGGTACTGTAGCTTTAAGAGGTGGATGAAAAAATGTGCCATCAGGAAGCAGCTTGCACTATAGTCATACCTTTCATGGGAAACCAAGCAGTTCAGAGCTGTGCACATTGTATATTGAATTTTGTGGAGTTCAGCTCATGTTCCTGTTTTCAGCTTGGAAAATGAAGCTCTGTCTTTGAGTAAGGATTAATTACACAGCAAGTTCGGATGCCTGTAGTTGTTAGTAACAGAACTAAACTCCTTGACTGATTACAAAACATCATTGTTGGACAGGTTAGGGACGCACTGACTATTCGATCTTAAATGATTTTTCACTCAATTTGAGCTGAATGCCAAAGGAGAAAGTGGATATGCTGCGTTTGGGTCAGTGACAAAACTCAGTTGTTGATGGGCTCTTTTAATAATCTCTCAACTCCAGCGGAGGTGAATTAGGTGGAGCTGGTTTTCCTGGAATTGTAGAACAGATTTTCCTGTTGTGTTTCGACACTGACTGTCTCACAGTAGCATGCAGTGCTACTTCAGGATTACTTCGATTTAAGACTACTATCATCTGCCATTCTGGCCTGAAAGTGGTTGTATGGGTTACAGAAGTCGCCCGTTTTCAAAAATGTCTCACTGGATGCAACTAGGGCGGAATCCTTCGGTGGGTATTGGGCTCAGTCCTTTTAGTCTTTGCAACCATATATTTAAATGTTCATGTCAAGCCAGTCAAAATAATATTGTGCTTTCAACATAGTTTGAGAAGGAAATTAAATTAAGCATTTGTTTAAACTGAATATTGTTTGTATTAAATAATGCAGTATACTGCAGACTAAGTCTAAGGGAGAAGAAGTGTTCCTTTGTTAAGTTGGCAACTTTTTGCACTGTGACAGCTTTGTAGTTGTTTAACATGTATTGTGGTGTCAGGTGAAACACTGCACAATTGTCTTGCTTATGTTTAAAGGAAGTCTATCAAAAACTAAACTCAAAGTCTCAGGTTAAGAAATTGTAAACTGATGTTTACCTGTAGCTTAATAGTTATCAGTTACTGAGCAATGATGTTTTTACTGTAGTGCATGCATATATGTGACTTTAAAGGGCTGTCCTTAGCTGCCCTGTACTGATGTATTGCAACTGTGAATCGAGAATATCTGCAAAGGTGTACTGTGTGTTTCTATTAGAAACTAGATCCCTATGCTAGGATGTAGAACAAATGCCAAACACGAGCAGTGACAAGATTAGTTAAGTTGGTTGTAATATAAAAAGTTCACTTGTCCCCCTTCTGCCTGCACAGTGCATAATCATACTAGTGTTTGCTATTACTGTACCTTATTCTGAAGAAAAATTCCTCTGACCATTTTAACGACAAGCCTAACATGAAAAATGAGGCGCACTGCAAAGCACACATGGGAACATTTTCAAGGCCATTTTTAATAACAGAACTACCATACAAAGTATTTTTTTTTCAGTAATAATAATAATAGTAAATCATGATGTTTACAACCTATATGGATACAAACAGGATAGAGAAGTAATGCACTTTATAATTAGATGTAATCAAAAGTGTGATTATTAAAAGAAATAGCAGCATAGAAATGTGGAGCCATATTAACTTTCATTTCACTCCCTATGTTGAAAGTATTTTTCCAGGTAAATCCCAGCTCAGCTAACATTATTGTTTTGCATAAAAAAGTGGAGACACAAGTAATTTTTTATTTACGCTTCAGAGACCATGGAACCCAGGTCACTTAAATAATTTAAGTAATTTTGCACTGACCAAAGATTCAAGTATTAGGAGAAATTGTGTACGAGAGTTATCCATGTAAAATTCAGCTGCTTGATAAGCTTTAATGTATTCACATCAGAGTCCTGATGGAATAGGTTCAGATATATCAAAACTCTACACAACAGTTGTTTAACTTGGGACAGGATTCTTAACGTGTTAACACTCTATAATATGTTCAGGTAGACATAACCACATGAACAAAAACAGATAATGCAGTATATGTAGAATACTCTCCTAATATGCTACCATACCATTCAACTTATTAAAGCAAGAAATCTGGACAAAGCCAAGGCACAAAAATAGGGAACATTTTAAAGCATTGCTCTTACAAACTTAGAAAATTGATAGAGTAACAAATGTTGCATTAGTGTGAATTTTCTGAAGGGTATGAAGTCTGACACTCAAATGTCTGTCATTATTTTCTGACTTCAAACCTCAATGATTTCCAGTGATTTGCCAGAAAACCACAATTTTTATGAGAAACAGACCAAAAATATGAGGCAAAAATATGGACATTCTGCAGATTCTGTACAGCTGAGAGGTATGTATGCCACTAACGTATAGTACAGCCAAGGATTCCAGTTGCAAGCATAGACCGCTACTCTGAATTTTGGAACTGCACTGTTGTCCATTAATCCAAGGAGCCTGCCCGCCTGTACTTAGACAGAATCAAATGGCAGAAGCTGCGCCATGAGCTTGCCTCACACCTTTGCCAACCTATAAACAAAAGCCATGGGATCTGGCCAATACTAACTCTGGAAAGTCCCCTGCATACCTTGTTGCTTGGTTACAGTATAGGTTACACTTAATGCTGTTTTGTATTTTTATAGCATGTTATTTTACAACATAATGCATTACACAGAGTAACATTTCCCTTATTCCCTTTAATTTATCATTGGGTATACCTTGCTTTTAAAAGGATTTGTTCAGAGTTTTAGAAAGCTGATAATGCTAAGCAAAACGCAGCTTACTATAGTTCTCACTGGACTATTCTTTCCTGATACTGATATTAATTCACATATATGGACATTTGAAGCACTTTAAGCAAGGGCTGTTTCTTTGAGAAGAACACTGCAAGTCTGGTCTCATCTGCTGTTCAAGCAATAAAGGCATCTTACCTCAGTTAGCTTCAATGGCAAAGAGGGATGAATTCCTGAATTCTGTCTCACAGGCTCATGTTTGATTAGCAGTCCTGTCAGTGGGGGAGGTGGTTACTGACACAGGATGAGTTGCAATTGACAGCTCAGTAACGTCATTGGGAGGTGGTGGAAGAGACCATGAGTTTGGCAATGGGAAAAGGCCATGGTAGACATGTGAGGGAACATGCATTTTCCATCTATGGAAAGCTGTTGTGGCAGTTGTTTGTGGCCAGGGAAAGAACTTAGTTTTATAAACCAAAAGATTCCCATCCTCCACAGTAGATAACAGATCCATTCCTGATGCCTGACTCTGCTCTGTAAAAGGAATGAGGAAGGCTCATGCATCCAGGAAGAAAATGTGGTTAATTAGGTGATAAAGGGGGTGGTCTAATGGTCATTCTAAGGTTGGGAGCCCAAACAAATAAAAGAAGGACTTTTATTTTATTTTTTTTATTTTAATGCTCTTTTTGGGAGACATGTACATTGCCCACCTTTAAGGCCTGATGTAAAATTAGGTATACATACGAGATCTCCCTCTCTCTCTCTCTATATATATATATATATATAAACTGTGTGTGTGTGTGTGTGTGTGTGTGTGTGTGTGTGTGTGTGTATGTATAATATATATATATATATATATATATATATATATATATATATATATATATATATATATACTGTGTTTGTGTGTATGTATAATATATATATATATATATATATATATATATATATATATATATATATATATATATATATGCACACATATATAGACAGCTATACACATATATATATATATATACATAGAGAAAGAGATACAAATGTAGATCAATATTTTCTTCAGCTTCCCACAGTTTCCTCCTACATATGTCAGTCTCTGCTTATTAGCGTCTTCTGTGCACTATTGACTGTCTTCTGGCATATATACTTTTTGCTCATTTGGTATTTGGGCCACCCCCCTGAAACATTTTAATAGATTTTTATGAACTCCGTAAGGAAGGACATTTACCCAGAGTGAACTGTGCTGAAGATAAAAGTTGAGTTAAGTATTATAGAGAGAGCAGAGAGGGTGGACATTGTACTGAAGATAGAGTTAGTACTGAGTACAGAAGGGAGATGTGGTAACTTTGTGGTGGAATGTACTTGTTATGCACGATGTGGCCTGTTTGTTTTTCTAGCCACTGATAGGTGCTTGGCTGTCTACAGAATTTATACATCTCCTTTCATTTAAGACCCCAAGGTCTGTCTTCACTACTTCAATTTTAACAATATATCTGTTAAGCATATTTGAGACATTTTTTAGCCAGGGGCACTGTGATGGGTTGGTGACCCACCCAGGATTATCTTCTTTGCCTTATATGGCCTGAAAGGTGGGATGAGCTCAGGTTTCTTTATGACCCAGAAATGGATTATGCAGAGAATCAAAGAATTAATGCATGAATAAATAAATATATGAGTGATGGTTTGAGCACTTCATGGGTTGTGCAGTATCTCCCGCATAGCTATTCAAATGTTTCAAGATATTATTATGAAAAGTGTGTTTCAGTGTCATTGCTGCTCTCCTCCACTTATTCTTAAGTCAAGTGAATAAAGATGATTGTTTATATGTCACATTTTATGATACACACATAAGAATGGGTATATGACAACAAGTTTATTGCAATATTACTCAAAGGAGATTATTTACAGCTAAAATCACAATATGAACAGATAGGCCTGGTTATATTTAATGGTATATTTAATAAAATGTTTAGTATGAGAATAGGACATTCTCACATAAAGTAAAAAGTATTTCAGTAAAAGATTATTGGAATGATAAAACACACAATTTAGCTGTAGGGTAGTGTTTGATTTTTGAAAAGATGCAATTTAATGGATTCACGTCTAAACATGAAGGACACAAACACAAATTCTGAGCCTGTAAAATGTGAATCCAGGCCAGCAAACAATGCAATAAATTAAGTACACAAATAATGAAACAAATGTTTTGTGGCCTTCAGTTCTTCATGTGTTCCTTAAGCGTACTAACTCCATGGTACACAGTTTTCAGAAACAAACGGCAAACACCCCAATGCTGAATAGCTGTTCCTAGAATGCACCTATTTATGCAGCATCCTGCTATATGTTACAAAATATCTGAAAGACATAACACAGTCTTAACATCATCAGACCTTCACACTGATGATCTGGCCATAGTGTAATTGATATATCTGCACTTGTCCTGGTCCCCTTCAATAAACACATCACACCGAATGACATTTGACGACCTTTATTAAACTTTCATAACTTTGATTACCAATTTTATTTACAACTGGACATAGTATAGTTGATTCTAAACACAGCATAAACATCCTTGTAATGTTCATCAGGACAGCGTACCTGCTCATCCTGCCCAGTAAGCAGCGTCCATACCTTTGCTCGCTTACTTTACTTTATGAAGTAGTGTCCCACCCATCTCACTTCATAAACCATTCATCAAATTACCAACCAAATAAGCAGCATCCCTACCTCCGTTTGCTTATCTATTATGCAAACTTCCTCCAGCTGCTCATTTCCTTTCCACAAATCCTTGGAATAAACCTCCACAAACCGGAGGGGGAACAGAAGAGGGCAAGCCTGTCCCTCTTCTCCGCCTACCCCAACTAATAACATAACCTAAATCCCTACCAAACCGCCAACAAAAAAGGGAGGGTAGCAAGTTCATGCCAAAATATGATTACTTACCCAGCTGCACTTGTCTAAACCCCTTAAGCCCCTCTCCACCCTTCTCATTTCCTCCTACTCAGCCCTCCCTCCATTTAACCCTTTCACCTCCCCAACCCACTTAACACCCATTAATATATCAGCCTAACCCCTTTTTAAGATGTCCCAGGACAACTTGGTTTGTTACCAAACCTCATTTGTCCTGCTCCCCTTCAATAAACACATCACACCGAATGGCATTTGATTACCTTAATTAAACTTTCATAACTTTGATTACCAATTTTATTTACAACTGGACATAGTATAGTTGATTCTAAACACAGCATAAACATCCTTGTAATGTTAGTCAGGACAGCGTACCTGCGCATCCTGAACGGTAAGCAGCATACATACCTTTGCTCGCTTACTTTACTTATAAACCTCCTTGTAATGTTCATCAGGACAGCGTACCTGCTCATCCTGCCCAGTAAGCAGTGTCCATACCTTTGCTCGCTTACTTTACTTATGAAGCAGCATCCCATATCACTTCATAAACCATTCATCAAATTACCAACCAAATAAGCAGCATCCTTACCTCTGTTTGCTTACCTATTCAGCAAACTTCGTGCAGCTGCTCATTTCCTTTCCACAAATTCTTGAAATAAACCTCCACACACCGGAGGGGGAACAGAAGAAGGCAAGCCTGTCCCTCTTCTCCACCAACCAGCCTGACCAGGCTGTTCCCCCTCCCTTCTACCCAAAATTGTAGAACCAACTACCTCCCATAATGGAAAGGGTTAAGCCAAACATCATTCAGTGTACCAATTATCTGTAAAGCCCTTAGAATCCTGCATACCATCCCTGAAACACGCCATAATAAAACTAAATATAGTAGGATTACCCATGTCTCTTCCACTGTACCACCGGGACCTCCACTCCAGGGACGTCGGGAGGCATACGCAGTGTACTGAATTCAGTACAACTTATTTAGAAGGGGGGTAGCTTTTTAAATGTTCACATTTTCGCGCTTTACTGCACGATGACGTCAGCTCATCAGGGCAGCCAGTCGGAATGGAGCTCACCGCGCGCATGTATTTCCGGCCGCCGGTTCAAATGCATTTCGAGCGGGAGGATGTATACGTTATGTTGGTCGGGAGGATGTTGGTCTCACTTCAAGGACTGAAGGTCGAGCGGGAGGATGTTGGTCTCACCTCAAGGGTCTTGCAACCGAGCCGAGGGTTGGTGAGTAAGTGTGTGTGTGTGTGTGTGTGTGTGTGTGTGTGTGTGTGTGTGTGTGTGTATGTGTGAAGACAACTCCCTAGCCATCAACTAAAAACAAGCTTATGCTTGTCCTTGCGTTCCAGCCAACTTGAGTCATCTTTCCCACTAGACTGGATAAGCCAGCAAAGACCTGTCACTCCCAGCCACCCACCTGGCTCTTCTAGCATTCAAGGAGCTACTCAAACTCAGTTTGTTTGGATTGTTTAGTCAGGGAGTTATCACTATATGCCACAGATCTGGGCATACTTTTCCTTTAATTACTAATTCAAGTACTCATTAAGAACTGGATCGCTTTTACTTTCCTGATATACAAGTATTTACATATGTTAATTTTAAATTTAGATTCTCGTATCTGACAGACAAGTTAACTGCACTGTGATAGATATTTGCTGACATTGCAGGTTTTTTTCTCAGCTATAGTTAGAGTTCAACATTTGAAAGTATAAACCATATTATCCTATCCTTTCAGTGTTGTGTTTTTAACTTCTGTTGTTAAGATTGAGGCAGAAAAGTAGTCTTATTGTATGTGTATGTTCAGTATGTGAACCACACTAACTGTAAAGTGATTATCATTTCTGAATAAAACTGCAGATATGACATGAGAAAGCAATACTGGTGCATTTTGTGTTCCTTTAACCTTGATTATGACATTTTAAGAAAAACTAAGTAACACAAAACTATTTTCTGCTCTTAATTACCCTTTAATATGGTCTTTGTCTGGCATTTGTTAACAGGTCAGTGATAATACTTTGTGGCAGAAATGCATTGCTACATAAACCAAATGTGTGTGTGTATGTGTGTGTGTGTGTGTGTGTGTG
This sequence comes from Protopterus annectens, assembly GCF_019279795.1. NCBI lineage: Eukaryota > Metazoa > Chordata > Ceratodontiformes > Protopteridae > Protopterus > Protopterus annectens. Next base: position 709,194,074 of record NC_056735.1, read on the forward strand.
TGTGTGTGTGTGTGTGTGTGTGTGTGTGTGTTTGGGTGGGTGTGCATACATGCACAAAAATAAAAATAAGTAAATAATACTGACATAAAAAAGTAAGTAGATAAGTAAAAGAAATGTATGTAGAAAAAGGTATGAATACAAGTATGGGGCAACATGAAAGGAACAATTCACACTTGGGAGAGAGTTTTTTGAGCTGCACTCAGGAACTAGGGCTGTTGCTTAGCTTAGTGAACTTTGGAGTGGCAGACAATGTGGAGGCATGCCAGAAAAATGATATCTTCATTAGGGAAATAGGAGCTAGTGATTATAGCAAATTGACAACTCAGTTGGGGAAAGAGAGAGTGGAAGTCTAAAGACATGAGTTTATTTGAGAAGGCAAGGGATAAAGGTATAGGACAGGAGTGTGTGTGTGTGTGTGTGTGTGTAAATGCCCCAGGTGGGATGGGATGTACTGGTAATTACTCATGGTGGTGTGGTAGGGAATACCTCAGGCTTGAACCCTGTACCTTGTAAGCAGGTGTTAAAGACCTGAATTCCCTACCCACCACCATTTGTAAAAAAATTGCAGATTTTTGCCTCATATTTGATCATCTGATCTATTCCTCATATCTGTGGTGTTTAAATATTGCAATGCTTGAAATTTGATGGTGTAGTGGTAGCAACGTAGCATTGATGCCTCACAGCTGTAGGTTCTTGGGTTTGGTTCTTGGCTGGGGTGCCTTCTTTGTGGGGGGGGGTCTGTATCTTCTCCCTGTGTTTGTGTGGGTTTGCTTTTGTGTCCTCCCATGTTACAAAGACATGTCTGCATTATTTTTTCCTGGGCCTCTGCTGAGAATTGTTTTTTTTTTTTGTTCCACTTCTTTGTGGGGGTGGGGGGTCTGTATCTTCTCCCTGTGTTTGTGTGGGTTTGCTTTTGTGTCCTCCCATGTTACAAAGACATGTCTGCATTATTTTTTCCTGGGCCTCTGCTGAGAATTGTTTTTTTTTTTTGTTCCAAGTCAGACTGTCCTGATTAACAAATTGACAGGCATTTAAATTTCAGACTTCAGGTTTCTGAATGTTTACTTCCTTACATATTTGGTGCAGTGGCAGTATTGTTGCCTCACAGCTATAGGTTTTCTGGTTTGATTCTTGGCTGGGGTGCCTTCTGTGTGGAGTCTGCATCTTATCCCTGTGTTTGTGACATAGTAAAACAACTTTTATTCTAGTAATAAATATATAGTAACACAACCTTTTATAGCAATTTTTAAGTTTATAACTATTTGAAATCTGTCCTTATTTTTGGGACTGTAATACCCTGTTATTGGCTTTGTCCAGGTTTTGTGTGCTAAGGTTGACAGCTATGGCAAGAACTGAATTCACTGAATATGTTTGAGGGCTGTATTCCCTCATTACTGGGTTTGTCCAGGTGTTTTGTGCTAAGAGGTTGACAGCTATGGTGAGAACTGAATTCATTAAATGATGGCCATTTAAGTTTCAGTCTTCCTCTCTTTCACAAAGCAGGTGATTTGGCATAGTGGTATGTTGTTCTGACTATTTTGCACAGTGACCTTGGCAGTAAAATGTATGATGGTAACACAGCATTTTATTCTAGCAGCTTTCCAAGATTATACAAGCAATGTTTAATGTGTTCCTGTTTTTTGCCCTTTTGACCCACCCGAATAAATTTGGCTTTTTCCAGACTTCTTGTGCTGCGAAGTTGAGATGTAGTTGAGTATTGTGTAGATTTTACAAGGAGCTGAGAGCTGCAGGGGAAGAGAAGTTTAGTGCTGATTATGCTAAGTCGGCTCACATTGCTAGTAGCACAAAATGTTGTGTACTTGCTTTTAATGCAGAAGGTTGTTGGTTCTACTCCCATAAGGGGTGAATGCTGCTGTACTGAAAGTTAAGACACTAACTATGAGCCTGTTATCAGTTTGCCATCCATTTCCTATTGCAATATTACTAGCTTATTATTAATGTAATTTAGGCAATTTATTCCTCAGGGTCATCAGACACTTTATTTTTCGGTGAAGTCATGAAATATAAAGGTGATTGCTAGCAACAACCTCTTCATTGGTTAGATTTATTTAACGTGGAATTATTTAGATGACTTTTTTTACTACTTCAGAGATTGTGCATATTATTTACTGATAATGGTGGACTGTAGAAGTTTGACTAGACTTTTATGATGGAAATGTTCTGAATTGGGCAGTTTTGTTTCATTGTTTACTGGAAAAATGTTCAAAGCAATAGGAAGGTGTATCAAAGAGCACACGTATGTTTCATATGCAAGGGGCCAATGATTTAAAAGCAGCCCAGAATTATTTTTTATCTGCCACGGGTAAAATGTATTTTTCTTTGAATGTTTTAATGTTTCAATGAATGTGAGTTTCAAGGGCAGAGAAGTTTTAATGCCAAGTTTGTTTAGCAGATGTCTTAGTGTTTGTGCTGTAAAATGCAAAATAAAACTTTCAAATGAAGTTCACATCATCATAGTAGTAAATCAGTATGCACATTAGTGTTTATGGTAAATGGAGTGAAATAGCAAAGTAATGGATCATTGGAATGGCTGCAGGGGGAGGCTCCATTTTGACCATGGTTTTGTGAGGGGGAAGGGCGGCAAACTTAGACAGCCCCAGCTGAACTATACCTCCCAACTGTCCAGATTTTCAAAGAATGAATAGATTTTTTTGCTTCTTATTTTTGGTTTGTTCCTCAGTTTGTGGTTTTCTGGCAAATGATTTAGGAATTAAGTCACTAAATGACACTAGTTTCAGACTTTATAACCTTCAGAAAAATGCATGCTAAAATAAGACCTGTTCTATCAACTGTCCCAGTTTATACAATAGCAATTTTAGTACTGTTTATATGTTCCCTCAATATATTTGGCCTTGTCCAGATTTATTGCATTAACAGGTTGAGAGGTACATGCAAATAAATTCCTTTATAGAATTAGGCATAGCCAAACTTCAACTGTCCCTGATTTTGGCTCAAAATGTAGCTCTTCCCCTAATGATCCCTCCACAAAATAGCAATTTTGGAAGAAAACATAGAGGGTTTACTTTACTTTTATAAATAACTGTAATGATCAGAGTTATACATTACTTTTATTTCAGAAATGCATGTAGATTCTCTAATTTTGTCAGCTGCTCTAAGTTAACTGTGCTCATATTAAAATGGTGTCCCTCCTTTGACAGGTTCCCAGCTGTATTGTCTGGCAATTTTATATTTTTGCATCACATTTTTGGTCTGTTTTTCATAAAATTGCAGTTTTCTGGCAAATTAGTGGCAAATTGTTAAAGACTGAAGTTAGAAAATAATGCAGACATTTCAGTTTCAGATTTCATACCTTTCAGAAAATTCGTACTGATGCAAGACCTACTACTATTCTATTATCTTTCTAAGTTTATAAGAGCAATATTTAAAAAAAAAATTCCTTATTTTTGGGCCTTTGCCTCAGTTTTATTTATGAGTTTGTTGCTGTAAGAGGTTGAGAGGTTGTGTGTGTGGTAGGTAGTATACCTCTCAACTGTCCACATTTTGCAGAATGTCCAGATTTTTGCCCCATATTTTTTGTCTGTTCCTCATAAATTTTGTGATTTTCTAGAAAATCATTGAAGGCTGAAGTTGTTAAATGACAGACATTTGAGCTTCAGACTTCATGTCCTTTGGAAAAATTCATACTAGCACAAATCCTGTTCTAGCAACTTTCTAAGTTCACGAGAACATTATTTAATATCTGTCCCTGTTTATTTTAGGCTTTGTCCATATTTCTTGCACTAAGAGGGTAGGTAGGGGTGTGTGTGTGTGTGTGAATGAAACATCCTAGTTAGTGGTAGCAGGTGGTTAGTAATTTACTCAAGCTCAAAACTTGTACCTTAGTTACAGAAAACAAAAGCATAAAGTCTCTACCCCAACTACCATGCTGTATTTTTCAAAGAACTGACATTTCAGGTTAATTTTCAATTCAAGGAACCGAGTTTGAGTGAATTTATATTATATTACTGAAGAGGCATTACAGCGAATGCCTCTTCATTGACACTAAAAGAGCGAACCGTGAATTACGAGAGTGGCCGTAGCTTGGCTGGGGAGGGGGGTAGCAGTTTGAGAGCTGTCAGTACAAATTTGAAAATCCTAGCTACACCCCTGCTCCACTCCCACAGAATACATTCTTTTTAGACCACTTCCTTCCAGCCACTAATCATGGCTCAACCTGAATGGAATGACAACCTATAGCCACAATTCTATCAACTGTAGCATATATCCTTAGCCCACCAAATTACCCAGTTCTGGCTGTGCATTAACCCGATTGCTGTAGGGAATATTCTAACTCCAAAAATTTTAATGCCCTAACCCTAAATGGCAGAAAACCAGCACCATTTGACCTAGGTCCTGAAAACTCGCCCATGCTCACCAATGAAGTACTCTGCCTGCCCAGCCATAAACACCCCCAGTTCACTCATTACCAAAATGACAATCTGGACTAGAACCCTCAGACCTCCTAGCAACCATCCAAACCAGAACACTCAAACTACTAACCATCCTTAACCACTGCCTGTCCTTAGCCTTTCAACTCGAAGGGTCTCTTCCCCTAAATTGAACACAGAGCTCTAATATGCCTTAATAAGGTGATTACTCAGCCCCACATTGTGCCCCATTCTGGTGGCAAGAACATCCATCCTATCAAAACATCACCTTTCAGATCCCATTTTCAAGCCACAGCATGATGACTTCTGGCCTTCAGCAATTTCAGTCAGTAACTGCTGCCACCTTGCGCTCCCCATGTGTAACCTCCTCACTCACCACTGCTTCCATCACCTGCAAATTCACTGTGTATCACCACAGCTGTTACTTGTTACACCACCGTCTACAAAGAAAAGGACAAAAGTAAATCCTCTAATATGTAAAGAGAAAGTTCTACCTGATACCCACCTATTCCAAATTATAGCAGCATTCCAAAGCCCCCATCTATAAGAAGGAAAAGACATGTAAATCATCTAAAATACATAATGCACATTCCAAGACATCTTCACTAAATATTTTTTTTTATTATTTCAAATAAGATGTCTTAAACATTACATGAAATAAAGATAAATAACATATTTATAATTCTAAAACATTACTAACTTCAAACCATTATATAACTATTTACATTGGTGTCTATGCAAATGACATTGAAATTCTATATTATATAAAGTTAGAAACATAAGATGATATATCTTCTTCGATATTTTCAAGTATTTCCAGTACTTTCATCCAAGAGTAATAGTAAGAAGTAGATCTTTTAGTTCTGTTCTTCACTGTTAATATTTCCATGTGAGCAACTGTTGTTGTTAAAGTCTCAAATTCCTTGAACGTAGGCGAAGCCTCATTTTTCCAGTGTATAGTTATGATTTTACGTGAAATTGCCAATAGTGACCATAGGATTTTAGTGTCTTTTTTGGTACACAGTTTGGAATAGGAGAGTTGAATAAAATTAAAGACTTTGTTAATTGAAAATTATCATTATAAACAGTTTGAAAAAATAATTAATGGATTTCCAGTACATATTGAGACATATACATTCATAATAAACATGCTGACAATCTGCTTTTATCTTGGTATGGCATCTCCAACATTGATCTTCAATAGAATACATTTTGGCTAACCTATGTGGTGTATAGAAACTTCTGTGTAGATATCTCCAAGTGAATAATTGCCAGTATTTTGATAATGTAGAAAATTTGGAAGATTTTAGAATATTACTTTTTCTTCTTCAACTGGAGGATGGTTGTTTATTAAAGTATAATAATCCCAGTATGATTTTTCATGATAGTTTTTGTTTTTTTAACAATTTTATAGATATTAGACAAATAACCTGTACCCTGATAAGGCTGTTTTGTGATAAGAATAAGGTATTCAATGAGTTTTGGAGTTTCATGTCTAACTGAAGGTTGCATTTGTTCTATTTTATTTATAAGAAAATGCCTTAGATTTTGTAAAACAGCCAATTGTCTTTATTTATATTATAATTATAAATTATCTGTTCCTTTGTTAGAATTTTCCCTTTCTCTATAAGTTGATGCCAAAAGAGTAATGTTTCTTCTTTAAGTATATTTATTTTAGATATTTGGAATGTATCTAGAATATTTGGTGTAAAAGCTATAGGAAAATAAGAAAAATCCAAGAATTAATATTTGGTATTTTGTTTATATATGTTCTGAACACTGAAAGTGTAGAACTTACATAGTTTGATGGCAATTTATTAATATTATTCCTTTTCCCTAAAAATAATCTTTTAACATCCATATAAGGGGTGATGGTATTACTGTTAAGTTGTCTTGTATGTGATTATAATTGATTTCTATGTAAATCTGCTCATGGGCTTGTTTCCATATAGGTGTGTATGAATTATTTAACCATAGTGTTATGTTTTTAATAACAGATGAGGTAATATATAAATCAATATCAGGTAAATTAATTCCACCATCTTCCCAATCTGGCAAATGTTTATTTAAGGCTATACGGGTTTATTTGGAAACCATAGAAAATTTAAAATTAGTTTATTGTATCTTTGAATAATATATTTGGGAGGTGGCAATGAAAAATTTTGTATTAAGTATAATATTTTGGGAAATATGATTATTTTAATAAGATATAATCTGTCTGCTGTTGAAAAGATATATTTATTCCAGTAACCAATTGTTTGTTCTATTTTGTCTAGTATTTTATTATAGTTAAATATTAGAGAATCTGTTAATTCATTGAGTAGATTTATTCCCAGATATAATAATTTACTTTCTGTTACTATATATTTGGAAAATCTTTTGTTTATATTATTTTTTTTTACAATTACAGGGCATAATTTTAGTTTTGTTTTCATTAAATTTTAAGCCTGAAATATTTTGAAATGTATTCATGGAGTTAAATAGAGCATTCAAAGACTCATTTGCATCTGAGAGAGTTAATAGTATGTCATCAGCAAAGAGTTGGATTTTAAGGTTTAACATTTTATTAATACAAATGCCCTTTATGTTATTGTTTGATCTGATTTGATTTGCAAAGGGTTCTATGAGTAATGCAAATAACAATGGTGATAAAGGGCAACCTTGTTTAGTTCCCTTTTTTATTGTTATAGGGCCTGATCTATATGATCCCAGTTTAACATATGCAGTCGATTTTTCATATAGTATTTGGATAAGATTATTAAAATTAGAAGGAAAGTTATATTCTTTTAAAACTAGTGAAAGAAAGTTCCAGTTAACCGAATCAAAAGCTTTATTAATATCTAATGAGATTACATTTAAATTTAGGACTTTATGTTTGCTATAATCTATTAATGTTAGTATTCTTTTAATATTATCTGAAGTGTTTCTTCCTTTAATAAAACCTGTTTGATCTTTGTGAATTAAGAAAGGAAGAAAGTGTTTGATCCTATCTGCGTATATAGCCATAAACATTTTGTAGTCTATATTGAGTAATGATATTGGCCTATATGAGGAACACTGTTTCTCATCTTTATCTGGTTTGATAATTGGGGATATCAATGAATATTTCCAAGAGGGTGGTATATTCAAATCTTTATTGGCTATATCATATACTTTTAATAATAAAGATATGGCTTGATTGGGTATTAATTTATACATTTCTGGTAGCATATTGTCTGGGCCAGGTGCTTTATTTGTCTTGAGCTTTTTAATTTGTGATTTTAATTCTGTCATATTGATTGGTTTGTTTATAATGTCTATTTGTTCTTGTGTTAATTTAATATGAATATTGTTTTCTAAGTATTTTTTATATCCTTAGTAGGTGTATCTTGAGTATTTATGGAATTATCAATGTTAAATTGGAGTCTGAACGCTTCTAAAATATCATTTAGTTCCGTAACTCTTTTGTTAGTATTGGGAATAAATATTTCTTTTATTTGCTTAGATTTAATTATTTTTTTGTTCTATTAGTTAAGTATCTCAGGTGTGCTGAATTAGTAGAGTATGAGTTTATTTTTATCTTTTCTAAGTTAATCATAATCTTATGGTGTAGCAATTCTGTATACTTCTTATTGATTTGTGTAAGTTCTTGAACTTGAGTAGCATTACCCTTTTGTATTTCCAGTTTCAATTTATCTGCTTTGTTTTGTAAGTCTAGCATATCTTTATTCCATAACTTCCTTTTATTTATGTACCAGGATAATATCTTCCCATATGTAACTGCTTTTAATGAATCCCAGACATATATTTCTGAAATATCTTCTGTGTAATTTATTTCTAGAAAGTTTTTGATTGTTTCTTCATAAAATTCTTTGAAATCTCTCAATTTTGTGATGTAGGAAGGTATCCTAGTAATGGGATTTGAATAAAATGGTGTAAGCTCTATCTCAAAGACTATGGCATTATGATCAGATAAAGGACAATTTATGATTTTGACTTTGTCAATTTTTGTTATTAGGTCATTGGCAACATATATTCTATCAATTCTAGAGTTAGTTTTATATCTATGAGAATAAAATGTGAAGATTAGTGAGTCTGGTTCTGCAAATTCATTTATATCTTTTAAATACAATGTATCTATAAATTTTGATAGTGCTTTAGAGATGGGTTGTTTTCTTCTTTTGGATTTAGAATCTGTATCTTTTCATTCATTATACAGTTGAAGTCTCCTGCCAATATCAGGCTACCCTTAGTTAAATGAATTATCTCTTCAAAATGCTGTTTAACTGTTTTTAATCCTAGTCCTGGGATCCAATATAGATTTACTAACGTATAGATTCTCTTATTTAACTCTATTGAAACTAGACAAAACATACCTGATGTATCTTGATGAGTAGTAATTATTTTAGGTGTTATAGTTGAGTTGCAGTAGTATAGCTACTCCTCTTTTTTGTTTTGTATTGAGAGTTTATTAGTACTGTGTAATTATTAATATTTAAGTTGTTTATATCTCTATCTAATAAGTGTGTTTCTTGTAAAAAGACTATTTGTGGTTTATGTAAGTTTATGTACTTGAATAGGCTTCTCCTTTTATTACTATTATTTAGACCATTAACATTTATGGATAAACATTTCATTTCCTAGTTTTGAGTTTGTTTTATGTGTGAGTTTATGTAAATATTGTTTATTCTTAGTTCCATCTTGGATACAGAATTCAAAAAGTTTTTCTTGTATGATTTTTGCATGTTTCTGAGTGACACCAAAGTGATAGAATAAAAAAAAAAACAAAGAACTTCCAAACTTGTAATTCTTAACCTTAAAAAACATTCCCTATTGCTATGAGGTAATATACCTCTTTGTTTGGTTAGTGAATCTAACCAAACAAACTTTCTACCCTCACAAATAATATTTGGATCAGTTTCTCTTATCCTCTTAGTTTTAAATAAAGATAATTGAATAATATATTAAGATCCAAGACATCTTCAAATACAAACTATCCTGCCAACTCGGGAATGAATGTAACACCTTCACACAACCATGACAAAGCAGCAATAATTGACGCTAGGTTTCCAATGACCCTATCAAATAACCAATATAAATTTAACTACCAGACAAGTATGTTAAAACTTAACCCCCACATGAAGGGACCTATCAATATCCACAACCATTTGCCTAGCTCGTAACCTTCCATCTCCAAATGAGACACACTAACCAACATATTAGATCTTAGATTGCCTGATCTCCTACATGAAGTAGATGATGGCTGGTAGTCTATTGGCAGCCTCTTGCTCCATGTGGTCTCCCTGTGTGTGTGTGTGTGTGTGTGTGTGTGTGTGTGTGTGTGTGTGTGTGTGTGTGTGTGTGTGTGTGGCTTTATGAGGGAAAATTTTGCAAGTATGCCGAGTCTTTACAGATGTTATTTGAAAATATCTTCCTAAGTTTCAGAAGTATCTGATGTTTATACTTCAAGGTAAACATTTAAAGAATTTTGGTTTCTTGCTGATAGCAGTGATTGCATAACCATGGTTCACAAATGAAAGAAAGGACATGTAAATCATCCCAAATACATAACCCACATTTCAAGACATCTTCAAGGACAACCTACCTGCCCACCAAAAGGAATGTACCATCGCCACTCACATCTGACAAAACAGCCATAACTACAGCTGTGCTTCCATTGACCCTATCAACTACACAAAATAAATTTAGATACCAGAAGAATATACTAAACCTAAACCCCACACATGAAGGGCCTATCAATATCCACAACCCGTGTAACCTTTGCAATTCCAAACCAAATCAATTAACACCCTGCATATGCCAAACTAACTTATATTGTAAAACCATCTGCCTAGCTCTTAACCTTCCATCTCCAAATGAGACACACTAACCAACATAATGCAAAACCAGTGGGCACCATGCAGCAAACCTAGTAGCCATCTATCAGCTCACAAAATTACCATCTGATAGCATTTAAATATCCCTCTTACAAACTTAAAAGGTTGATAGACTAGGTCGCGGTACCATGGATATTCCAAATGGTGTGAAGTCCGCAACTCAAATGCCTGTCACTATTTCTGACTGCAGCCTTAAGACTTTTACTATAACTTCTGCGTGTTTTCTTATAGACTGCCCATATTGCTATGACATATTTAGTCATGTCCTTGTTGCGATTTCCAAGAGAAATCTTATACAAACTAAAGTGCTATACCTGTCACCTTAGAAAATTGATAGCATAATATATTTTGCATTATCATGCACTGTCTGAGTATATAAATTCTAAAGTTCTAGAATCTATCAGAACTTTAACTGCAGCCTGCCTGATTGATACCAATTAGCCAAACAACCACGGCTTTATGAAATGTCCAACATATTCATGCCTAATCCGAGCCTGACACAAAACCCTACAATTAAAAGGTACAAATTAGAGCAGCAGCGTTCCAAAACCCCCATCTGCAAAAGAGAAAAAGGTACATATAAATCATGTAAAATACCTAATGCACATTTAAAGACATCTTCAAAACAGCCTATCCTGCCAATCCGGGAAGGAATGTACCACCACCAAACATACTTATGACCAAGCAGCCATAACTGAAGCTAAGCTTCTAATAACCCTATCAAGTACCTAATGTAATTTTACTACCAGTCGAGTATGTTACAACTAAACCTGCAGAATGAGAAATAATTTATTAGCCATAAATGTATGGCACAACAAATAAAATGCTAGATAACTGCTTTTCCCTGTTAACAGTATGAAAATGGTAGGGTGTCTGTCCAGACGAATGGTAGGTTGTCTGTCCACATGAATGAATATCCCGAATTACTTTCGACTAATATAGTACTAATTTCTATGGTAAAAGCAATAACACAGAACTGTGGCAATAAATAAATACCCTAGAATTCATGTTGTTAAACTTGTATCAACTTCTATTAATTCTATACATGCACATTTGGCATGTCCGTGTCCAATAATTTTGATAGTAGCCCAGATTCTTACAGCGTGAATTCTGATGCTTTGTGAAAATTTGGTCAGGATATAAAAAAAACTTAAGAGGAACAAAAGCAAAAGGAATCACTTCTCCGCCTCCCAAAGAGCCCCCCCCCACCACATCTGTATCTGAGGAGAGAAACCCAATTACCATGCCAACCCCAAACCCATCTGCCAAGAAACAGAAAGCCAGCAGACAGTCCAAGACCTCAGTGATAAAACATAATGAACTGATAACCAGATGAAAGATGCGGGACCACAAAACAAAAACGCACTGGCATGAAACAAGAAACCAATGCGCATATCGCCTATCACTAGAAATATCAGGAGAGCATGGCCATAAACATCCTAGGAGGAGGTCGGGTATAACTGATATGGGTTCTTTAACTCTAACCCCTGCTATTATAGTTAAACAATGACAGCATGCTGTAAGGATGTTAACCTGTCTGCTGATGTCCTCTGTGCAAAACTCCCACATATTCCTAGAATGGGAAACCAGCTGGGCACCTCAGGATGATAAACCAGTTTTTTTTTTTTTTTTTTTTTTTTTTTTTAAATACAAGCTCCCTCCTGGGAACGTAAAGGTGCATGATGTTTATAAGGAGCCCATCCAAATTATGCAGCAAATGGACTGTGAACTTAATTATGATGCACGCTACACAGTCATGGTTCATTTCACTCCCCACCCTCCCCCAAAAGTCAAAGTCTTAGTGCGCCTGCATGAAGAGCCTCCTAGCCCGCGAAAACTCCGTAACTGAGATGTACTGCTTGGCCCAGCACTAGCAAAACCACAGAACCCCCAGGACAACTCTCTGCAATGAAGTCTTTTAAGAGGAAGCACCCCCATTGCCCTGCATTATGGCATGTAACTAAAACCTCCCCAACACTTCAGAGCAGAGAATCTGCAATGCAGTGACAATCATACTTTAAAACCTTGTACATAAAACAAGTGCACCAACTGCAGGACCTGATACACCACCGATCTTACTTCAAAATCACCCTTAATAACCACCTTAACAAAAATAACTGAAGATAGATAAACTGAACAGGCCAGTGAAAAATTATTAAATACTAAAAACCCATTCAATCCAATGCACTGGACCTATCCACTTGGACCTGCCGAGGACAAGTTACATAGCATACACCTCGACTAACTGTGCATCCCCCCCATAATACTTAGCAGCATACTACGCATGCAGTGGATGCCCCTGTGAACAAGAGAACCCCAAGCCCACAAAAACTACTTGCGGCTTACCCTAAGCACAGGAAATGCTATGGATTCTACCGCCACGAATGACAACTAACCAGAAAGGAGACTATAGCAGAAAGATCACCCTCCGTACCAATGGAATAGAGAGCTACCATTATCCTAACCTCCCGGTAGCTGACAGACCTCTTCAGAGCGTTTTTTTTTTTTTGACATTGTAATACTTTATCTTATATATATATATATATATATATATATATATATATATATATATATATATATAGCTCCCTTCCCGAGTAACAAAACCAACTTACTTCCGCTCCCCGAAGTACTCAACCCCCCCCCCATGCTGAAATACTAACAGAGTAGCTGTACCAGGCAGAATCACAGCTCCTATTCAAACCATTAGCCTACCAAACCCCCAAAACTGCACGGACATGCACAGTATAGGGGACAGCGGAAAATACACCCTACCCACCAATGATAAAGTTATTGGCATCCTGCTCAACACCAAAAGCAGGTAGCCTAACGGGGACAACCTTGCAAAGAAAATACCATCAAAAAACATCCTGCAACCCAAACTTGACTTCTCTGTCTAATTCAAAGCCTGACCAACTAAAGCCAAGAGGGAAAAAAAAAAATGTTTAATTATCTGTATACGAAATCCAAAAATGTGCAGAAACACGAAGAGGTATAACCACTTAATATTCCAAAGCATTTATTCTAGCCACAAATGGAAAAAACATACGTACATGCCAAACATGTTTGGCATGTACGTATGTTTTTTCCGTTTGTGGCTAGAATAAACGCTTTGGAATATTAAGTGGTTATACCTCTTCGTGTTTCTGCACATTTTTGGATTTCTTATTGGTAACTTTGTGCAGGTTCCTTTTGTTGGATTAATTATCTGTATACATCACCTGCCTCCTCAATAGACACTAAGCAATAACCCAAGGCCTACCTGTTCCCCAGGAATACCTACAGGTCATCTCGGACATCACTTACCCTTAGCAAGTTCATGCCAAAATGTGATTACTTGCCCAGCTACACTTGTCTAAACCCCTTAAGCCCCTCCCCGCCCTTATTTCATTTCCTCCCAATCATCCCTCTTTCCATTTAACCTTTTCACCTCCCCAACCCACTTAACTCCCATTAATATATCAGCCTAACCCCTTTTGAAGATGTACCAGGACAACTTGGTTTGTTACCAAACCTCATTTGTTTACATAATATGCTCCCTAGTCTAAGGAATTGTAAAACATGCTCTATATACCTTTACTGAAGATTTCCAGGACTAAGTACAACTTAAAGGGCCTCATAGAAACAGACAACTGGTGCCAGAGCCATGGCCTCAAGCTAAACGCCAAAAAGTGTATAGTCATCCCCTTTGGCAAAAACAAAGTGCCCACAAATTACCACATAGGTGGTAATCCATTAAGTACAGAAGAAGTAATTAGGGACCTGGGGACCCAAGTTGATAGCAATCTCTCATTTGACAACCACGTGGCCAAAGTCGTTAGAAAAACATTTTATATAGCCCACCTAATCATGAAGGGATTCACATCTAGATCAGGGGAGGTCATCGTGCCTCTTTACTCATCCCTCATCAGGCCCATAATTGAGTACAATGCCCCTTTTGGGATGTACCTTACCAGACACCTGCAGCAACTGAAAAGACCCCAAAAGTACCTCACCAAGAGGATCATAGGGCTCAAACAGATGCCATATGCTGCCTGGTTAAAGAAACTCCAGCTCTACTCAGTGGCATACCGCCTGCTCAGAGGCGATCTGTGCCTGACGTATAAAGCCATGTCCAACCCGAAATTAATGGACAAGCTGCACCTCAGAAAATCCAAATCCCATCGAGCTACGCGCTCGAGAGACTTGAACCTCAGCACTGAAATAAATAGGACATGCTGGAGGGACAGATTCATAACCCAGAGGCTCCCTTCACTCTGGAATAAAATCCCAGTCCAGGTTAGGCAGAGTCCCTCATTGACTCTCTTCAAGAGGAATCTTGATGAGTGGATGGGAGATCATAGGTTTACCCCGGGTATCACTTCTGTGTCACTGTTAGACAGAGGCACAGTATACTAACCTCGAAAAAGGGCATAGCAAAATTAATTTAAAATGGGTGGCGAAAGCCAAACACACTCTGGCTAGGCTTATAAATGCCCTAGGGCAGATAGCCTAGTATGAACCTATGAACCTATAATAAAAGCAAACATATTTAAACAGTTTTGTTAATAAATGTAAGAACAACACAAGACAAATGCAGTAATCAACTTTTGCATTGTACAGATGAGTTTAGGCAGGATTTAGGTAGCATTTAGGAATTTATGTATAGTACATGTTTTATAAAATAGCAGTATACTTAATATGCTGTTACCAGGCATATGATGGCAGTCCCAGTAATATATAACTGTGTTGTGGTTACATGGTTCAGTGAAAATGACAATATGTAAAAAAAAGTCATAACAGAGATTAAGGCAGTTAACTGAAAATACAAGAAACAGTCATTTCAAAGCTATAGACAATATTCTTCTTTTTGGGGGAGAGATATAATCCATTTAATAACCGCTGAAGCACTGAATAATTAACACCAATGCATACTTGTTAAATGTGTCATCATTATGCTAAGAAGTGTAGCTAAAAATAACAATATTTTTTGTTATTTGTAGCAGCACCTGAATTAAATTTTTGTTTGTTATAAGACAGAATGGAGGAAGCATTAAAAGTTGTCAGTTTAACAACTCTGTTGATCCTTAACTGTGCTCGCTGGGATCGAACGGCACTTGTACAAAGATTTGTTGGACTAACTGTAGTCATAAGCACAGTACATAAAATAACTTGCTTCTTAATAAACGTAATAGGAGCCCTTAGTGTACCTCTTGAACAAGAGACTAAAAAAGGAAGATATTCTGTAGTCTTGTTGCTCTGGTTGAAAATTAAGCTAAATATTTAGGGCAAATAGCAGTTTTCCTGTATTCTGATATGTGTATAGCTACTTACACCACAAAATGCATACATCTATCTATTCATGTCTAGTTTTCATAATTTCTATGGATACCAAAGCGTGTTTGTTTTATTCAACATTTCTGCATTATATTTACGCTGTGCGGAGAGCTAAGGCATTCTGAGTTGGTGGGTTGCATCATATAGCAGTATTATTCATTTGTTCAGTCACACAATTTCTCAGGGGAATGTGATTGATTAATTCCATGTAAAACAAATGGGCAAGGGCAGAAAGGTTTTAAATCATGCGTCAGTTTTTTTTTTTTTTTTTTTTTTAATTATTGTTTGTTTTTAGTTAAGGGTTGCAACATTCAGCAGTTTTCTCCCCATGTTAACTAACTTTCAGCAGTTGTCCATTCTGATTTCTAGTAAATGAGTTTCACTGGAAAGTGGATCAGACAGCCCATATTCTCTCCAAATATCTGTGAAGATGCTTTTGTCTGATGAGCTTTAATAAGTAAAATACATATATGATGTAACTGAGCAGTCTATATACAACTTTCATTCACAAGAGCAATAATGCCCTTGTAGGCAGCTCGCTAACATCTGACAGGACTTATGTTTCAGTGATAGTAGTGGAAATTTCTTTGGTGAATAAATATTTTACATCATGGACAAACAGTATTCTCAAACTAGGTTCAAAGTCTGTTTTGCATGTTACTTAGTGTGTTGTGCAAATGCACAACTAATTCCTTGTAAGGCCAGCTCAGCTATGTTAGAATTATGTCCAGTTTCAGATGACAGCAACATTGACAAAAATGGTGAAAAAGAAACTCTAAGTAAGGTGGCAAAAAGTAAAACTTCTTGCTTACAAAGATGAAGTACTAGGAAGTTGCATGCATAACTGCCACAAATAAATAAATAAATAGAAATAAAATAAATGATTATATCTAGGATTCATGCTCATTTAGCACTGAGCACAGTACAGACTAGTACAGGTTGTAGTAATGGTCACAGTATTGGTCATCCAAAGATGCAGAGGCAAAAAAATAGCATGGCATGCAGTGCATAATGCCATGAAAATGGGGAATCACATGCAAATGATGACACCAAAAATAAGGGATCAGTTCAGAAATGTATAAAACGAGTATGCTGCACCATGGTACATGCATTTTTTAAACTGAGAATAATACTGTACATGAAGGGAGTGACATGTTGATTAGCAGCAACTATAACTCAGTTACACGTTTTAATGGTCACCATTTGATAGCTAATGTATTTTGCACATCAGTGTTATGATCCCTGCCAACAGAGGAGGCACAGAAAGCACCGGTCGTAGTACCAGCTGATTAAAAAGTAGACTGTGGGCCATTTCCATGGAGTGTATCTCTCAACATACAGACACTGAAAATAGGAACAAGGCCCTTGAAAAACAGGCACATCCAGATAAAAGTCTGCATATCTAATTAGCATAAAATCAGAGTACCAAATTGGAGCTAACTCTTCCTACTTCCATAAAAATGCAGGATACTACTCAGAAACACATTTAAAAAAACAGTGATAAAATGATGGAAAAATATAAGCATATTATCAAAGTGTCGGTGTAAAATCTATAGACTTTAATGAACTATATCACAAAAATCTACCGTATCAATAATTTATTTTTGATTCAGCAAAAGGGAGCTGCAAGATGTGTGTCCTCTTTCTTTAAATTATTGTTGCTGCTAGTGTGTTAGTCATGTAATGCAGTTTTCTGTGTTTGAGACAGCTTCAAAAATTAAATGCAATGAGGATTCAGAAAATTGCAGCAAGGGATAAATCAAGCCTGAAAATGGGGACATAACCTCCAAAATAAGGAAATGCTAATTCAGGCCTGAAATAGGAATATCCCTCCTAAATGGGGGCAGTTGAGAGGTATGCCATGGAGACAGGGAGACTGTAAGGGATATTGTGAAACTTCATCATCCACAAGCAGAATGCTCATTCCTCTGGATACTAAGGCATGTGTAGCTTTAACCACCTTCCCTGCAAAGGCCTTTCATTGGTTAGCTGGAGGCATATTTTGAATATTGTAGGTTAGCCTCACATATCCTGAACCAGTTATTACCTGGGCATTATACTGCAGCATGCAGAAGAGCATAACTGGTTCCCCCCAGGCTACAAAGGTGGTAATCAACACCATGCAGGTATTTTACAAAACTGCTACATTTCCCTAAGGTCCTGGGAGCCATAGATTGTACAAACACTGCTCTCCAGGCTCCAAATGATCCAGACAGCCTGCAATGCATTAGCAGGCAGGACTTTCACTCATATAACTGCCTAATGGCCTGTAATTCATAAAGCATTATTTATAATGTTTCCATGTGTCACCTGAGCAGTTCCCATGATTCTTACATTTGTCACATTTCCATCCTTTACAAAGGTTCCAGCGATGGGATTTCCCACATGGTTATCAAGATGATAGCTGCACACACAGGTTACTTACATACAGTTACCTTGCAAGGAGGAACAAACCATATATAATGTGTTATTTGCTGTGTACTGCAGATGATACTATATATGCCGTAGCCCTGGTTGATGAGCCCATCTTCAACCCCCAGAACATGCAAAAAATGGCCTATAATGCAACACATGCCAAAATGAGTAATGTAGCAAATTGGGTGTTTGGCCTGCAGAAGGGATGCTTTCATTGCCAAGATAAATCAGAAGAAGCACTGCAGTACAATCCAGATATCGATAGCAAGCTTTTTGTTGAGTGTGCAATACTACACTGTATCACATTCTACGAATAGCTGGAGTAGCAGGTGGGGATTTTTGCAGGACCTTCTGTGCCAGTAGTAGTAGCAGCAGCAGCAGAAGAGGGTGAGGTGGAGAGTCTGGTGAGGAGCATGCAGCAGCATACACAGTATCACAGCTACAGCAGCAATGCACACAATATATTACAAAACCAGCAAAGAGTCATTGTCTGGTCCACAAGTATGGGTGATATAGACAACAAATGGTACAATGATGCATGAGTTATAATGCTAAGGATCTGCATGGCCATGCATGATCTGGCCACTCTTCTTCTTCTTTCAGCTTTTCCCGGTTAGGGGTTGTCACAGCAGATCATCTGTCCGCTCATGATTGGCAGTGGAGTTTTACAGTGTCAAGTTGCCAGCCTTGTGCCCAACCTTCCACAGAAGGCACACACATGCACACTCACACCAAAGGTCAATTTGGAGTGCCCAATCTGATCATATATTACCAAACACACACATAATAGGGAGTAGGAGGACATAATCATCATCACTTGCACAGTTAGTGGGGATATGCTGACAGAAGACTGCAAACTAGGAAATGTAGTAATAACTTGGGATGTGATCACATTAGTCACATACTGTGGGAGGTTATGGGAAGTCAGACATCACACTGGTAAAGTAAAGCTGCTATGATATGACCCTTAGCATAGTTCATCGTGTTGGCTTGCAGTGTCATAGCCTGATACAGTATATAACTGGGAATGGGAGGGGTGTAGAGCTATGGTACTATATGTTGATGCTGATGAGTATTGCTGTCTACAAAGTGCTTGCTACATGTGACAGGGATGGCAGGCCATTACTAGGGAAGGGGTAGAATTACTGAGTTGTGACAGAGCATTCTGATAGGGAGAACTTGTGCATCAGCTAGCTAGTGCCAAGTATTGTAGCCATATTTATTAATTCATCTATATTTGTTTCTGGAGTAGTGCACTGATCGATATCCACCAATTTCAGGCTCAGCCCAGGTGAAATACAAAAACATTTCATCAACAAAAAATACAGAAATGTAGGCAGTAACACAGTAGTTCAGACTAATTACATAGAAAAAACTGTCTGTATACATTTTAGTGAACAAGCATAGTGCAATGTACAATCATTAGAGGTGGTCATTGAACCACTCTGTCTACATATGCTGGTGTGTTTACCTCAGCAATGGTGCCTATTTTCAGATCTGTTTTTGCTGAGAAACACCGGTGAATCCCATGATGGACCGTTAGGCAGAAGATGTCTGTCATGCCATGTCAAGCTGTCTGGTCAGCCTGTACATCTACAGTCATTTGTATAATGTTGATTGTGGGTGATCCCTCCTCTGTGGTGCTGCAGGCAGTGCCATCTACCATCACTGTTAGCCACAGATGTCCTGCTGACTTCAGCCCTATGCATGGAAAAGGCATGAATGGAGCCTATGAAAGCAGGAACATACATCACAATACTGCCCATATACATAGGTGCTAGAGCCATCTTTGGCATAGTACTACCCATTAAATTGCAGCTGTAGCGCACTTTGAAAAACATGCCTTGACATACAGTTTGTTGCATGCTGCAGACAAAATTTGCCTAGAAAGACAGAAATGTAGGTGGGTCATGATCAAACCTCCCACTCAAATGCAGTGGAGTGTGATATACAGTACTGTAATGGATATAACTCACCTGGTGTGTACCTCAAAGACATGGTCAGTTGGTGTCATCTGAGTTCCTATGTCCAGTCCACTGTAAGTGTGAGGGGCCACTACAACCTGGCTGGAATGAGACACCAAAAAAAACCCCTTCTTCTCACTGAAACATTGAAGTTCTAGTGGTCCTCCCCATGGTAGACCTGTCTATCAAATTGTTCTGTGCATTGCCATTGTTTAGAGTAAAATATAACTTAAGTTTTCGCTGCACCTGCTGTAGGCTTCTATTATAGACAACCATAGCATTCACATCCTGCACCAGTTCCTGCCATATCTGGTCCCAGTAATGCTTGTTTGTGAAACCTTTTACTAGGAGGTGTATGCTTTGATAGTAAAAGTTTGCAGGTGTTGCCTCCCAAAGGTGGCTTTGCTGTTGCATGTATACCTGTGAGCAAAACATGTCCATCAGTAGGTGTGCAGTGTATGGTGTAAGAATCCCATGTTTATGTCTGTACCATCCCTTTATGCACATGATTAGTTAGTGCTATGCACAGTCTCACCCTCAACTCTGTATTGTAGCCATGAGTCACTCCATTTGCAGAGACAGATGAAGCCCTGACTATGGTCCAGGTAACCCTGATTTGATTAGCGGCTTGGCCATTGAATGGAGTGACAGACAGGGATACAGGTATGCCCATTCTGGGGTGGGAGATGGTTGCATGGGTGTTCCCTTGATGTTCATGGTGTATGTTGAGGTTTGTACAAGGGAGGGTGTAGCCTAAGAGAGAACAGGACATTTCTGCAGAAGTTGGACGAGACAATGCATGCTCTAATTGCATGCCCACTCCCCTGATGTAAACCATCTAATCAAGGGAGGATCGAAACTAGGGATATCCTTAAGGTGAAAAAAAAACTTTGGTACATTCAAGACAGCATAGCTTCCTCACTGGATGCCCTTAAGATCCACAAAAGTCCTGGTCAAAATCAACATTAGTCCAGGGGTAGAGGAGGATTTATAGACCTGATATTGGATGTCGGTCCTTGGGATGATTTTTAGAATGAAACTGGGACAATTGCATCGCCCCCCCCAAAAAAAAAAAAAAAAAAACTCTGTTCTTTACCCATGTCTGCAGCCTCTCTCACCCCTTTAATTATCAGTTTATACAATTATCCAGATCCCATTTGAAGGACAATTGTGTATTGCACTGTTTTTTTTTCAGGAAAGCCAATTTCAGAGCTGAGGATTAAATCTTTTTCTCCACCTTGTTTTTTTAATCTGCAGAAGCATGTACAGAAACGAGAGATCTGAACATGCTTCAGCAGATCAATCAAACAAGGTAGAAAAGAACATGTTAGTAAGCATCTCCCTCAACTCTGGGGAAAAAATGAGTAGCAAACATAGTGAGCAGGATGCCAAACAGGAACAAAAATGCATGTATAGTATGGTAGATGCACGAAATGATGAAGTATTAGTGAAAATGGAGTCAGAAGCGGGGAATGGATTTTATGACTTGATATGCATTGTGTACTAAATTAAAAAATGATATGGATAAAACATAAAATGGAGTTGGATGCAAGCGCTGCTTTTTTATTAATTTGCTATGATATTTGCATGCAAACCATAAGATAAAATAGATGATCCAGTTTCATTACTAAAGGCACTGCAGGTAATGTATTTTAATGGTCAAAATTACAGTGACGTATGAAGGAAAAGGTAGGATTTAAAGTTTAGTAAGTGTCGTAAACACTTTTTGGGTGAGCAGATAACATAAATTAATTGAACTGGTGCTTTTTTTATAAAGCTGTGTATGGCAACCAAGGACAGTGAAAACTTGCCACAGGCAAAAAGGTGGTCATAATTACTAGCAGATATCAAATGCATCTTTTGCTAAGGAGAGAGAAATCTTAAAGGGGGAAATGTAAATAAAGAACTAAATGTCACTCCCAAGAGAAGTTCTGTAAGGAGAGATCAGTGCCCTTCACTTTTATAGCTAAGTTAGAAAGGGAACTGCAGAAGTTGAAAAACTGGTGCAAAGTTATATGAAGTGAAATGGGGTGATGAGACTCTGCACTCAAAGTGCCATGATACAGGGAATGCTTATATCTGCAGATATTTAAATCACAATTAACCAAGTACTAAGGTCATCTCAATACCCTTGCTTAAAAAAATAAAACAAGTGTCACTTCTGAATTGAGGTGGTTCAGCACTTAATTTATTTAGCACTTTATCCTTATAAATGGAAATGGTATAGAATTCTAAGAGATATCTAACAGTTAGTACACATAAAGGATTATTCCTATAAGCAACTCTGATTTTTGGAATGACATCTATGTATTCTATTTAGGAATTGCCAGTGGACTTGATATTCCAGGGAGTTCCTAATCTGCAGTGCTACAATTATATTGTCTGATAGCTCGGAATATTGAAAGTAAAGATACAGAGTACTGGAGTAACTTACAGTATAGCTTTCAAACGGGGTCTATATCAGTCCGTCGAAATGGCTGATGATCGAACACCAGATGTTCGAACTGTGAAGTTCGAACAGTGATTATCGCGAAGCCGCTGACCACCAAATTCTTTCCCAGGGAAAGAATTTGGTGGGACGTTTCTGTGGCTTCGTGATTATCAGGACTGTGGTGGGAAGTTACAGGTCGGGCTCAGGTAAGTGTGTGATTGTGTGGACGTTAGGGTTAGGGCACGGGTTATGTTAGTTAGGGTTAGGGCGCGGGTGAGGTGGGTGTGCGATAGTGACAGACTTTAGGGTTAGGGTGGGATAGGTGCGTTAGGGTTAGTGCGTGGGTCAGGTGAGTGTGCGATAGTGACGGACCTTAGGGTTAGGGTTTGGATTAAGGTAAGTGCATAGATAGTAGTGTATGTACAGTTATAGTGTAGGGTTAGATGTAGGATTTTAAGTGTTTGTGTGTGAATTGTTGTTTTTTTGGTGTGCTTGTGTTGTGTGTGTGTTTCCTGGAACAGCGATTATTTTCTCTGGGGAAAAAATCGCTGTTCTAAGACGATATTTTTGTACTTCATAGTTAGAAGTTTGAACATATGGTGCTCGAACTTCAGTCGTTTCGGTGAACTGATATAGACCCTTTCAGACAAACTGTGTGAATGATTTAAATAACATTTTTTATTGTGGTCTTGTGATTGTCAAGAAAGGAGTAAAAAAGTTACAACATATCACAGATGTACTAAAGGCATCTATGCCTCAGAATGTGCCACAGATGAGCTCATACCTAAAATTATAAACTACCACAATTTGTTTCTGAAACTCCCTCTGAATGAAAATGGGCTGAGGGCTGTGAACACATTTTCAAGCAGACAAACAAACTGATCATATGAGATGAAGTGCTTTCCTAATTTGATCAATAATTACCATTTAGGAGGCCATGTGATGCTTTAGCTTATGGCTATTCATTTGCATAATATCCAGGAGAGTACAGAGGAACCCACCCAAGGTCATTGATATAAGCTGGACATAACTCTACACAGACAGACTGAAAGCCCTTATGCTGGTTTGGGGAGAAAAGTAATTTAGTAATAACTTGGAGGAAAAAAATGGTTGCTGGCTATCTAATACCAGCCATTATTGACCATATTTAGTCCAAATTTATGAAGACTGCTTACATGTTATAGCATCACTGTTACTCTGGGAACTTGTACATGAAACTGAAAATAAGGAAACAAAGTAACGTGGTACTACTGGTCGAACTTGAAAAGTACTGCATGAAGTGCCTGATTACTGAGCAACCAAGGATCCATAAGATGTACATAGCATATCATCTAGTCTATGATCACCCATGATGGGTACTTCTATATAATGATAAGCCAGTAAGGATCTATTCTTGCCACAAGTATGTGCAACTTCTGGTGGAGAACGGCCTTGAGATAATACTTTGTTAAACTCTCTTTCGGTAATGTGGTGCTTTATGTGTACTTCCAGCCAAGTTATGTTGCAGAATGCTGAAAACCGTAAATGAAGTACTTCTGAAGATGACAATAAAATAAGTCCCTTGCTCCAAGATCTGCAGGCTGACCTTGCCCTAATAAAGAAGCAGAAAACTTAATCAAAAGCTGTAATGGATATCAAATGGTTCAAAGTCTAGCACTACTACTGAATTCCTATATCCTTGGGATATGTTATGTGTACAAAAGCAAAATATTATTTTTTATATTGTGAACTCTTTCCTTATCTCATTGTAGCAAATTGCACTAGATGAATGTTTAGGGAGGCTTAAAGTCATCAAAAGTATCACAGACATCTAAAAAGATAAGATCAGTAATAAGAATAACCTTTAAAAGAAACAGCTTTCATGGAATTGTTAGTAACTGAAGTCCATGCATGATATCAGATACATTTAAAACATTTATAAAAATAGCTTCATACACTTCACATCTCTTCCTTACCACTCAGCAATGACTGGTCCGGAATAGATATTTTTATACATTAGATAGGTGATTATCCAAACTAATTGGGACCTAGGATAGTTTGGATAATCAAACTGTTTGGATAATCAAACATATAATTGAACTGCATATAAAACTTCTAAAAATGTTTTTGATGAACACTAAACAAGAAAAATAAAACAGATTTACTTTAAGTACAAAATGGGACAGTATAGTATTATAGTACAACCTAAAAAAATACCCACAAGCGAATAATATTTACATATTCAGATTTATCATATTTCCTACCTGAGAACTTTAGCAATAAGTGAGAAGGTCACTGAAAAAACAATCAGTAAAAACAAAATGAAAACTCAAGGAAAGCTAGAACTTCCACTGAGTAACCTCCCAAACCTCTTGTGTCAGAGGCACATAGGATATATGCAAATGACCCTTATGAACATCAGGTGTTTCAGCTAATTGGCAGTTTTGAATTCCCATGACTTGTTTCATCGTTTTAATGGACAATTTCAGGCCAATAAAGTCAAACCCCACTAGCTCTGGATATGCATATTTTGGCCATATTATGACCTCATCAGCACAGCACAAGCAGAGTGTTTGACTAAGCATAAGAAACACAGGGCTGTTATACCCAGCTGATGTCCATTGTCATTAGGGTCACTGCAAAAATATCCCAAACAACAAACTAAAACGATAAGTGAGAAGGTCATTGAACTGCAAAAATATCCCAAACAACAAACTAAAACAATAAGTGAGAAGGTCACTGAAAAACCAATCAGTAAAAACAAAATGAAAACTCCAGCAAAGCTAGAACTTCCACTGAATGACCTCCCAAACCTCTTGTGTCAGAGGCACATGGGATATAATCAAATGACCCTTACGAATATCAAGTGTTTTAGCTAATTGGCAAATCTGAATGCCCATGACTTGTTTTGTCATTTTAATGGACAATTTCAGGCCAATAAAGCCAAACCCCACTAGCTGTGGAGATGCATGTTTCAGCCTTATGACTGCATCAGCACAGCACAAGCATAGTGTTTGACTAAGCATAAGAAACACAGTGCTGTTATACCCAGCTGATGTCCATTATCATTTGGGTCACTGCAAAAATATCCCAAACAACAAACTAAAACAATAAGTGAAAAGATCACTGAAAAACCAATCAGTAAAAACAAAATGAAAACTCCTGCAAAGCTAGAACTTCCACTGAGTGAACTCCCAAACCTCTTGTATCAGAGGCACATGGGATATATGCAAATGACCCTTACGAACATCAAGTGTTTTAGCTAATTGGCAAATTTGAATGCCCATGACTTGTTTCGTTGTTTTAATGGACAATTTTAGGCCAATAAAAGCCAAACCCCACTAGCTGTGGATATACATACGAGGTCATAACAAGGCCGAAATATGCATATCCCCAGCTAGTGGGGTTTGGCTTTATTGGCCTGAAATTGTCCATTAAAATGACGAAACAAGTCATGGGTATTCAGAATTGCCAATTAGCTGAAAAACCTGATGTTCATAAGGACCATTTGCATATATCCCATGTGCCTCTGACACAAGAGGCTTGGGGGGGGGGGTCACTCAGTGGAAGTTCTAGCTTTGCTGGAGTTTTCATTTTGTTTTTACCTGAGAACTTTGGAATACTGCATTCAGATAATTGACGTTCGAATAATCTACTTTCTACTGTATATTTTCAGAAAGCCTGCTTAAATTACAAGTCCTTTTGGTAAACCTGTATAATGGTCTTTTTTACTAATAGAATACTACGTGTTTAGCCACCAGTACTGTTCTAACCATGTTACTTGTGAAAAGAAAGGCATACTCGAACTTGGATTCTGCAAAACCAGACATACATAACTGAGCAATTAATACAAATAATCTGTTCACATGTGAGAGCTCTCAGAGAAGTTTTTCCAGCTAAATAGGTTCTGCAGAACTGACAAATAGTAACTAGGCCAAACCGATTTAAGGGCTGAACCTGTAACGTTTACTCCTGATATGAGATATGGTACTTTGAGAAAACATGTAAATCAGTTAAGTAATGTTTACTGTCTTCCCTAAAAAGGTATTGATTAACATTTTTTCCTGTGTCCTTCATTTATTAAAAAAAAAAAAAAAAAAGTCTATTTCCATTTGTTGAAAATAATTGCAAACAGTAACAGGCTCTAGAGAATGATTAAAATTACTTAAAATGTAAAAAAAAATACTTAAAATGTAAGGTCTACCATTATATACTAACTACTAGGTACAGACATGTTTCTATGAGTTGGTATGCCAAATTTGTATACTTATTGGTGACATGGAGTACTTGGAAAAGTCCATAATGATCGTATTAATTGAATGACAGAAATATAACTACTGGATGTGTAATCGCTGGTTATTTGCTGCATACATATGGAAGACATAAGAAAATGTATTTCCTTTGAACAAGAGCCTCAGACAAAATCTCATGCAGTAAAATATTTCTGTCTCTGTTAAAATATTACTAAAAAAAGGTGACAACATCACATAGGTTTCTGCATGCTGGCAGAGATTAAACGAGGTCATTAATAGCCACCATCTTCTGTATGAGATTTCACAATAAGTTTAACTTCAGCAATGAAATGTGAATTTTAAAAAGGATAGAGTATATCTGATAGGGTGATAAAATGCCTGTACCAACTAAGTAGGGGGACAATCATAGTTACAAACGTATCTTTTAGATGTCAGAACTGAGGGGTTTAGAATTATATGGAGCAGTGCAGTCGGTGAGTCATTAATGGTTCTGAATTTGTCTTGCAACAGTTCCTGACAAAATGGAAGGCAAGTTAGAAAAGATCCTGTCAGTTAGCATAGAAATCAGTTGAAATCCATGGGGTGCCACATAAAAGACGGAGGTACATTAATTTGATATACTAAGACTATCCCAGCAGCTTGCTTTAAAAAATGAAGAAAGAGCAGTTCTTAAAGTACAAGTTGAATTTATGGAGAACAGATCTATAAATGGGAATATCACAATGAAAATAATTCTAGAAATTGCAAAACACACCTTTGAAACTGCAAAGGTACAGGGATATGGAAATGTACAGGATATATATATAGAATCAGAAAGAGACTAGGTACCCCAGCCGTATGCTAGTCAAACTTTACACTTTTACTACAAAGACTCATAATGCCACACATACAAAGCATACAAACAAACAAAAAAAAAAACACACTGTGACCTGATGTATAAAGTAGTATGTAATTCTGGAATGTTCCGTGCATCTTCCAGCCAAAATGTGAGCGTTACACGGAGACCACAACTTTATAAGAACATGTGGAAATCATATAGGCCTAGCCATTTCCATGGCATTGTTGTTTGAGTGGCAAGCCATTTCCATGGCATTGTTGTTTGAGTGGCAAGGGAGATAATTTTATCTCCAAAGAGTAGGGGGAGTGGTGCAGCAGGAAAGAAAGGGAAAACCACTAATCAGATGATGTCACCTACAAAATCATCAGACAATAAGCAGGTAAAGGCTCATTCAGTGTTATTATTGTTATTATTATGATTATTATTATTGTTGTTGTTATTTGTTATTTTCTTTATTACAACAAGGTCACAGCTGAGCAGGGGACACTGGGTGCACCCTACTTACCCTAAATACATAAACAATAAAATGAAGACAGACAAATGGAAAGATATAAGAAGGAATTCCCAGAAGGACACATTCCAGTAAACATTTAAAATGTGGTTGCTGGCATCAGACCAACAGGCTGGACTGGTGCCCAGTCAAGTGGGTCATGCTGTGTCTGTTTAAGCAATTGTTATTTGAGATGGGAACATTTTCTACCACCCAACGGTATTGCTTTCAAGACGATGGGTAACTATGCCTTAAATGCAGCATCTTCTTCTCCCAGAGTATGTTTCCCTCCTTATACAATGATTGCTAGACTGGCATATGTGAAACAATATGATTTAGCTGTTTTACACGTTGTGTCATAATTCCTTTGTTAAACAATTATATCCCTGATATTTGCATCATCTTAACCATTACATTTTACACTTGTTGATCAAAGAAAGATAAAATTATCTGTAGCTCTTGGTTCTTTCCCACCCATTAAGGCCATAAACTATTGTGTATGTAAGGATTCACAGCTATTTGGCCATGTATTGACATGTAAGGCTACCATCTTTCCTAGTCGAAGCTGTAAACCTAATTGACCTTAGGAAATCACAACCTGTTTACTTCATAGATTCAGAGTGAGAACACCTGACCAATTACATTAACGGACAGGCTTGAGCATGCAGCCAATTCCTGTTTTTCACAAATTGTTAATTTAAGCAAAGTTATACAATGCAATACAGAGTACTGACCCACAAAACTGGTTTAAGTAAACTGGTTACTACAGTGTACTTAAAACATGGCATAGAATCCAAACCAGAAAGTGATACTGGATGAAAGTTGCAGAACACTGTCTACAGTTTCTCAGAGTAAGCAGTATGTCCTGAGTGTCGCCTTTCTAGTGAATGCAAAAAAAAATAAATAAATATGGTATAAGACAATAGATTTTGGGATTCTGGGGGACTTTTTCCATTACTGATTTATTATACACAGGTTACTTTATCCTTTTTTTCAAACATCTTTATAGAATTATCACTTGTGACATAGGCAAATTTACATTCATCTAAAAGTAATCACCCTTCAGTTAACATAACAAACATTATACTTCACATAATGTATATTACTATATATATCATATAACCTAAGTAACACTGCAAATATTTTTCAATTCTTGACTTTTTTAAACAAGAAACATCTTTAATAAACTGTCACTTACTACATAGGTAATTATACATTTGTATAAATGAAAGCAAACCACACCAACACAATCCTAGTTGCAAGCATTTTATGTCACAAACCATACTGACACACTCCTAGTTGCAAACATCAGTTTCCTGTCTGTTAATATGTCGAAGTTTTAAAAAGTGAAATGAACAGCATGATTGCAAAATGCATTCACTGACTTGAGCTAACAAAGGCAAACTGTCTAGTGAGGCACTGTCAGCGAAGTGGCAAGTGACAAGGTTTCAAGATAGAAGATGGCTCCCATTACATTTTATTTCTGTGTTAGTTTCATGCAGTTTTCTTTCTTATTTCCAGATCAGTAGTTAAAAAAGTTGTATATCTAGTGAATTTCTGTTATAGCTGACCTTGTGGGTTTACACAATATGGGGTTCCAACTTCTTTTTTTAATAAAGCCAAGCAGTATGCACTTTCTCACAGATGACAATGATGTAATGTACTTCTATGATTCTAGTGCTGACAGCTTGCTGTAATTAAAAAGTCAGATTGCCATCTTTTTTTACAAGAGAAGCCACATTCAACAGCTACATAAATGTGCTTTTTTGCATGTCACATTGATGAATTAACTAGCCTTTCTCATGTGCTGATCAAGGATCTGTTCATTTTGAGGATTAAGGAAAAAAAGGCAAGAAAGATGACTCATCAGATTCATATTTAGTTCTGTCTTGCAGGGCAAACTGTTATGTGTTTGATTTTTATTTATTTTGATTGTGCAAGGTCTCTTTCTGTGAAGGTCCATAGATTTTAATGGTCTTCGTCAACAGTAACACTTGCCTGAATTCATCGATGTTTATTTGTCACTTTATGTCTATAGTCAGCTTGTCAAAATCGATGTTAAACCAGCCACCTGATTTCACCATTGCCTCAATTTGTGTTGCATTAACATTGAAAAAATGGCCAAAGTACATGTTTTCAGCCTTTCCATAACAATCATCATGACCAAGGAAAAGTTAATAGGAAAAGAGTAATATATCTTTTTCACAACATTTCTTTTTTTCATAGAACATACCCGTATTCAGTTAAATTGTCAAAATGCATTTGCAGCTAGATAAGATGTACAAAGATGTAAGGCTTCATTCAGTAGGAGCTATCATTTAAATTTTCAGTACTGACTGTGACCCAGACATCCTTGGTTTGATTAGTAGTCTGGTCACTATGAGAAACTGAAAGTACAGTGACGAACAGTAATGAAGCATCACTTGCTCACCTCTTCTAGGAATGGGGGCATAGAGAAATGCTGGAGGCATGCATCAGGGATTAAAGCAGTAGTGTTGTTGTCAGGGTCAGGACAACAGGCAGCTGCCACATTCTATAGTGAGAATGTAAAATAAATGGAGTGTCATTACATAAACGGAGATGTTGGCAACTCTTTCACAGCAGTGTTGTATGCCCCTGTCATAAGGTAAGCCCTGACACATAAGGTGATAGTAGAATTTAAAGCAAAAATGACATATAGAATGATGGCCCTGGCATTTCAGTTCCACTCCCCATGGAGTACAGTAATACCCAAAGGCTGAGAGACCCAGTGTAAGAGGGATAAGCCCCCCCAGCATGGGGTGCAGTAATGCCCATGGCCGAGAGACCCAATATAAGATGGACAAGCCCCCCACAGCATGGGATGCGGTAATGCCCAATGGCTGAGAGACCCAATGTAAGAGAGATGGCCCCACATACAACAAAAGTGTATGTTTGTTGCACATCTCCACCATGCTGTGATCCCACAGAGAGACCAAGGTACAAGGAATGTTACATACCAAAATTCAGCTGTAGCTGACAAAAAAAATCAAAGTGTATAAAGAATGATTGTATCTTCTAACATATGACTTGTACTTAAATGTCTCCAGTTTTATCATGAGGCATACATTATATTCATGTCAGGCACACTGAAAAAAACTACAATAGAATGTTGCTCATTGTAATGAAACAATAAGCAGAATTCCTGACTTCATTTAATATATCATTTCTTCCCATGACATAAGCATTTCAGTATGTTTGCAAATCACACATATGCCCATTCCATACACAAAACAATAGTCAAGATTGAACCCCAGACCCTATGCTGTCAGGTAGAAATATTATCACTTAACCAATCTGCAAGCATGCATACTAAACCCCATATTTACCAAAGGCTGTATTTTTAGTTATGACAGTATTTCCAGAAAGCTTTAGCAATTCCTTTTCTATATTCTTATTAATTAGCATAGGTTTTGCTATTAGTACTTTTACTATTACCGATATTCTCGATACTAATCAAAATGCACGAGACACTTAATTTAATGCATGTTTGCATATATTTAATGGGTGCTTTTATCACTACAGGTAATAGCACAGTAGTCCATTTCCATTGTATAAAGTCATGGTGAATTATGCATCTTTTCTTATTGCAAAGGCATGCATTACACTGAGCTACTAACCGGTGCATCATTTCCTTATCAGAATATTGCGGTTATCTAAGTGTTTGTTGCAATGATTGCAAACCAGGTTGCTTCCCAATTCCTACTATAGAGAAGTACTCTTGATATACAGCTAAATAAATGTTGATACATGCTACTAAATATCAAAGCCAGAACAATTCATGCTTGCCACTTAATTGTTTATACTATTGGCTGGTTTGTTGTGACAGAATACCTTACATTGTGAATGGCAAACAGTTTTTACTATCTTGAATGAAGTACACAGCTAGTTTGTTGGACAAGTTAGATGTTGTGTTCATAAGAAAGATAAGCCTTGTCTGTGCATACAATACTGAAATGTATAGTAATTATGCCACTAGAGGAAGGATGGGTATAGACGTAAGAACTAGAGGGTTAAGTCGCATACCGAGGCAAAAATATTTTAAATATGCAAATTCCTAGCCAAAGGAAATGCATATGGTCTGGTTCACTTCTTTCTAGATGCAAGAATGCTAAAGGCTGTTAACTTGCTGATAAATATCCAATGAGTGTGTTTGAAAGTTCAAGTATATGCAGGAATAAATGCATAATTTGCAGTAAGTAAAATGATCTGACCAGGAATTCATTGGCTGCAAGCCTGTTTAGTAGAAAACTGAAAGGTGTAGAGCTAGAACATGCCAATGGAAAAAGCAAGAAACATAAACATATGTAATTTGTCATGTCTGCATATTGTTTTGAATGTGTTTAATAGATTTACCTTTCTAGAAGAGGAGAAAGACAAAATATCAATTAGAGAAACATTCAAGAATTATTTTGAACCTAGGAAAATTTTCCATTTAGTCAGCATTTGTTCTCTGAAAGGTCACTAGGTCCTACAGAAACTATAGGTATCTGTGCTGTTAAACAGAAGAACTGATACAAAAGCTGTGAACTTGGTGAGATATGTGATTCCCTAACACAAACAGAATAGTTTGTGGTACATTAAGGCAGGCTATTAAAAGAAGCAGACTTGACCTTATCCAAGGGTGTGGATGTATACAGTGTGAGTAAAATTACAAGTAAATAGTTAAAGTACTTGAGCGATGGCATGGAAATATGTAAAATAAAATGCCAATCAAACAAAAGTGTGAAAATAAGAAGAGGAGTGAAATGCATTTTAACAGTGATGGTGATGAGAAAGAGAGGAATGAGGTACTCAAGAGGTGTGGTCCTAATGCATTCTGTAATAGGTGAGGCAGGTATCTTCTTTTAAACCATTTTTAGAAACTCTGATAATCACTTTGCAAAGATGTGTAAAGCAATAGACAAGTGTAGTAAAATATACTTGCTGTCAAACAGAAATATGAAAACAAGCCATTTGCTTGTGTTGAAGAAATGAAAAAGTCTATTATAATGAATCCTGAAAATGCATGAGACAGGAATACAAGCCAGAAGGTTGGCAAGAAATTTTACAAATTAATAATCAAAATGTATGATTTAAACCACTTTAAGATATATTGCTTTTTCAGGTTTAACATTTAAAGCATTGTCTAAAATGCATAGGAAAAAAGGGTCTATATCACATAGTCGAAGTTTTATAACTTAGAACATGGACTGTTTGGACTATTCCGTTCGAAGTTACAAAACTTCGACTACTGATAAAAAAAAAAGTAAAAACAAAATTAACTGTTGTAAGCAGGGGGCAAGCCCATCCTCCGCACCACCCACATGGGGGACTGCTTCCCCCACACCTCCCGCTACTTAAATATACCAACTCCGAGATCGCACCACATTGAAATGAGTGGAAACCTCCCCTTATGGAGATTTACGTTTAAACGCTCGAACTTGTACAAGTTCGAACTTATGGTCTCGACCATATGGGGTTTGAACTTGTACAAGTTTGAATATGTGATAGGAACCTGGAAAAAATCTGCGTGAGTATTGTTAATTGTGGATAAAAATACTACCACATGTAAATAAAATTCAGATATAAAAAATCCAGTTTGAAACTATTTGTAAAAAAATAGTCATCTTGCTATTTCTGGTATTTTGGCTTGAGAGACTCTAAGAATGGTTATATTAATTCACACTGTGAACGCAAAGAGAAAAACATGTTCCTCTACATATTCAGAAGATATATATATATATATATATATATATATATATATATATATATATATATGTGTGTGTGTGTGTGTGTTTGTAGAGATATATTGAATTTTATACAAGGCCATAGCAAATGTAAATTTGGATTGGCAAGCGTGAACAACATGGATTTCATTCCAAGATCAGAGACACAAACCCTAGTGAACAAATCAAAATAGTTGCACAAATGCCAAAATCAGAAGGCAAGGAGGTATTGCAGAAGTTTCTAGAAATGATGGAGTATCTTAAAGTTTGTAACTATATTTCTGAGATTACTGTGGATCTAATAGAGCAGTTAGATCAAGATACAACTTTGGAATAAGAGCTCTGAAATGGAAAAAGAGTTTTGAAGTGCTGATATAAATGTGTTGAAGTGCCAGTTGTGAAGTTGGGGTTGGTGTAATTGTTAAGGTGTTTACCTCACAGGCATGAGGTATATGGTTTGATTATCAATTTTTGGAAAATTGGATAGGCTTAAAATGGCCTGCAGGATCAGCTAGCCTAGTACTTTCCTATGAACCTAAAACATATAGTGAGGTGTATAACCTAGATATGTTGCAAAAAGATGGATGCATAAAAAAGAAATGCTCAGACAGGAGAAGATTTGCTAGTAGGAGATCATAAGTTCATAGGTTCATAGGAGTTTACTAGGCTAATGACAACTACGGCCTTTTTAAGCCTAGCCATGCATCTCAGATCTCTGACAAGTTCTGATACCCTTGATAAGTGTACGCATGGGCCTGGGAGATGAACCATTTACAGGCTGCCTGTTTGGATTAGAGACATAGGTGCCAATCCATGGATGAATTTCTGGTTTCACATCCAATTGTCCAAGTTGCACTTGAATTGGGTTAGGGAGTGAAAAATGAATTATCATGATGCTGCTTACTGCGATGGAGTCGAAGTCTTCTTAAGACACTAAGGTCTTGGTGGCTGGATTCTGCTGAAAACAGTCTAGTTATAATTGCATTTATAGTTTGTTACCCACAGAAACTTGCAGAATGTACACTGATGCAGCACCAAACTCTGTCACTTTAAAAGCAGTAACAAATAACTTTTTATAACAAATCACACAAACTCCCATTACAGCTTCAGGTACTGTGCTACTTTACTTTTCAAAACAGCATGGATGATGTGAGAGATACAATATTACCTCAGAACAAGTGTGTTCCTACACAAATACCTCTCTGGTATAGTCTCTTTATATTGTTTTTACATCCTGTTTTTCGTCTTGGTATTCTATGTTAGACATTGTATGAAAACATCTGTTTGCTGGTGTTTGCAGAAAAATATGTTTTCATCCTGTAGAGAAACAATACTGATATTGTCTTTTAAGGAAACATCTTTGTGGGAAACACATACAACTGCTGACTTGATAAAGGCATGTCCTTCAAACTTCCTTGGTTACAGTGTCATATGATAGAAACATGTACAGATTGTTTTCCTATTGTCCATTTTTTAAGGAAGCAGGTTAGCTTTCTTGCTGATAATGCAAAATGCATACATCCTGTTTTTTACATTTTTTCTAAGTCTGTAAGAGGCCAGCTTTCTTGCTGACTGTGTGAAATGCATACATTCTTGCTGATTCTGTAGGGAAACATGTCCATTAAGCAAATTCCTTATTTTTCAAGCCACATTCATTTAATATGGATGCTAATCACTTGTTGCTAAACTCTATTTTTACATTTAAGCAAGCTTTATTTTATACCTTATTTATGTTGCATATTTGTAGCAGAATAATTTTCAACCTTAATACCATGTTGAGCATACTCTAACAATTCCCTCTTTTGTTTTATTTTAAACCATGGATACAAATTCACCATTATTTGATAATACTTTCTCATTATGACAATTAACAACAGTAACTTGACTAGCTCTTGTTAAGCAGACTTTACTACATGTAAATAATATGCAACCAAGCACTACAATAACAATAAAAGAAATTAAAAAATATAATGGATCTTTCCTGTCCATCCTGTAAATAGACTACTAAACCATTCACTCCAATCATCATTCCAGTTTTTTCTAATATGTTGAGACACTTGCGCAATCGCTTCAAAATGCGCTTTTACAGATTCTGTTTTGTCTGGAATAAATGTACAACATTGTTCTCCTATTAAAGCACATGACCCCCTTGGGATGCTAGTATGTAATCTAATGCCATTTGATTTTGTAAAACCATAGTTCGTATAGCTGTAATTTTGACAGTAATGTCAAGGACTGCATTGAAAGTGGCATTTGCCAATACCTCAACTAATTTTGATAGTTTTCTCAGCTACCAAACGGCTTTTGCAGTCCCATACCAAGGGAAAATACCTGCTCCAGAGATTACATCATCTCCTAAATCCATATCTTTTAATTTAATATAATCAAGATTTTGATGATAGATACGTGATGTACCTAAGGTGTCTACTGGATTTTCTGGACTTTCAATCACAGGTAATATATCCCTTTTCTTTTTTTGCATTTCTAATGCTTCCTCTTGGTAATTTTTTTTACATGATACTACTAATCCTATATAACAGGTGCCATCCCATCTCTTAAGTAATCATTTATAAGCATATTTACCACAGAAGTAATATAACCCATCTGACAGAGCAACACTGCTATTTACCATACTGCCATTTACTTGCCCCATGGTAGGAGTTTTAGCATGTACAACTGTAAATGTTTGTCTGTTTTACTTCGCCAACATGTAATATTGGTTTTACACTCACTTTTATTGTTTTGTGAAAAATGAAATACCACTGTGTCACTTAATATTAGATGACCCTTAGCTGGTATTAGAATAGGAAAACCATAAAAAAATACTCCATGTGCTGGTATGTGGTTGTGAAAGTTTATCATTTCAATTGTTTGAATACAATTACTATTACCCACTGGAACAGTTCCATTTTGTTGAAAACATGTGATTCCCTGCACTATAGCAGATAACTGTACCCTTGCTTTACATAGCTGTGCATTTATGACTTGGTCTCCTGTCTCATTTATTAATACCGTCCAACTACAAAGGGAATTTAGTGGAATAGGTATTAAAGGCATGACCCCTGTTATTTTTTGTATTAAACTACATACTCAGCAATTAGAAACATTCATGCTTTTTGCATACCAACATTGTCTTGCCATAAAGGTATTAAAAGATGATGACCAGTCTTGTTTGCTTTTCCACATTTCTTTACTTTCTTTTTTATGTAATTTTATGGTTTCATTAACAGGTTGTAAATACAATGTAA
Source organism: Protopterus annectens (assembly GCF_019279795.1). Taxonomy (NCBI): domain Eukaryota; kingdom Metazoa; phylum Chordata; order Ceratodontiformes; family Protopteridae; genus Protopterus; species Protopterus annectens. Next base: position 709,231,016 of record NC_056735.1, read on the forward strand.
TCTAAGCAATACAATGATAATTAGTATGACAGTTATTATTGCTTTAAAAAAAATCCTTTAAATAAAATTTCCATTGTCGATTGATCTTGCCTTTGGTCATCCGAAACTGGATTTCCAAAAGGATGCACTTTAAACCTTACCTTTGCCTTACTCTCCTTTACTAACACTATCCTTCATCATAAAAACAATGGCTGTCTCTCCTCTGCTACTTTTCTAGACCTATCTAAAGCATTCAACATGGTCCCACACAAACAATTCATCTCTGTTTTCAATAACCTATCCCTCTCTCAATCAGTCACCAACTGGTTTCAGAGTTACCTGTCTGACTGCCAACAATCCGTTGTATGGAAGAATGACATATCTCCCCAACTACCTTTCTCTATAGGGGTTCCCCAAGGATCCATCCTTGGACCCCTACTCTTCTCTATTTTCACCAATAATCTAGCCTCTGCCACCAAACATGGCATACTCATACAATACGCAGATGACTCAACCATCATCTGCTCAGCCCAGTCCCTACCCAAACTGCAAAACGTCACACAGGAAGCCTTTTCCTCTTTTGAAACTTGGTTATCCGATGCCCAATTAATACTCAACCCAAACAAAACTAAACTACTCATCTTCCAACCCACAAAACATACTAAAAACAACTCTCACTTTAACATCACAGCAAAAGACAACACCACTATACACCCAACAGAACACACCAAATTGCTAGGAGTTGAAATGGACAATAAATTAAAATTTGACATTCACATATCCATGACCATAAAAAAAGTCCACAAAAAAACTAGGAGCATTATACAGAAATAAGCAACTTCTCACCAAAGCAGCACAGATTTCAGTAGCAACTTCCCACCTTATCTCCACCCTACTTTATGCCTCTCCAATATATACCAACCTAAGGCAATGCAATCTAAACAAGCTTGAGACCTGCTACAACAAAATCGCCAAATTTGCCACAGTGGCATCCTACCATAATCACCACTTTCTCTCCCTTGCTGAACTGGGCTGGCTTGAACTCCCTCACCTCCTTCAATGTTAACAACTCGCACTCGCCCACAAACTAGTAAACCATCCACTAAAAGTCTCATCCCTCCAGAATCCACTCCAATCCTATCGTACCACTCGACCACTAAAAATCACTTACAGGTCACTAAAGCCACTAATTCTGCTGGAAAAGCACTATTCCCTTGCGCCATAGCCAAATTATGGAACTCCCTCCCACCAACAATTACCTGTGTACCATCATGCGCACACTTCAAAACGTTACTAAAAGCGCACCTAAAAACATGCTGGCTATGCCCTTGCAACTCCCCCTCTAATATCACCCACCCCATCAACCAACTACTTTTCTTTCCACCCCACTAACTACCTTGATCATAGCAAGCTCGGATGCTCATAAGCCTAACTACTTATTATACAGCAGGAACGTCTTATTGTAACAATTGTTAATGTCTGTTATGTACTTTGCAGATTATAAAGATTCTAGTTGTCTACTGATGTACTGTGTTCTTCATCTGTAACTATGTTTGTAATTTTTAATTGCTATGTTGATCAAATTGTTAATTGCTATGTAAATCCAATGTAATTACTGTGTGTATATTTTAACTGTGGAGCTTTTCTGCCCGGGCCTCCGCTGAAAATGGACCTACATCCAGTCGGACACTCCCAGTCAACAAATGTAAATAAAATAAATAAATAAAATAAAATAAAAAAAAGGTCAATTTCATTGTGTTTTTTTTCTGTTGGAAACCTACAAGAGACTACACTTAATCAGATTTACATTGCTCACTGTTTTTGATCATTCTTAGTTGATCTCTATGTACCAACATTGTTCTGTTTTTCTTTTTTCCTTTGATTTTGTACACTAATGGTCCAGTTTGTTCCACTACTTCAAAAGGGCCTTGCCAATTGCTAGCCCATTGTCCTTCCGTTTGGAACATTTTTGCCAGTACTTTTGTTCCGCAGGGAAGGTTTTCTTCAGCTGGTAATATTGGCACCTTTTTCCATAGATGGAACACCTGTTTCCTTGCATTATAGCCACATATGGTAGTAAGTTGTTTTAGCCATTCCTGATGTTTGCTGATTTCTAGCATGGGCCTACCATTAAGTATATCTGGATCAAATGGTAAGTGTATAGGCATTTTGCGGCCTGTCATTATTTTATATGGAGAAATACCTGTTTTGCTGTTTGGTGTCACTCAATTACCCATTAAAATACCAGGCAGATGATGTATCCATGTATTGCCCTTTTCTAAGCATGCCTTTTTTTAGATGTTCTTTTAATGTCCGATTTATACGTTCTACAATGCCATTAGATTGTGGATGGTATGGTACATGAAACCTTTGCTGTATGCCTAACAAATTACACATTTGTTTAATGAGATCACTAACAAACTGTGGGCCATTGTCTGACTCTATGACCCGTGGCCATCCCCGATGGCAAAATATATTTTTCCATAAAGCTTCTGCAGTTTCTTTTGCCATTATTGTTTTGGTAGGAATTGGTTCTACCCATTTTGAGAAAACATCCACTACTACCAGTAGATATCTATAACCTCCCTTTGCTGTTGGCAAAGGACCTGCATAATCTATTTGAAATGCATACCATGGCCCATCCGCTGGCTGCACCTGATGTAACTGAGGCCTTTTGCTTTTAGCATTTACCTGCAGACAGATTAAACATTCTTTTACAATTAGCTTGTAGACCTTTTTTAAATTTGGGTTCCAATACTTTTCTTTTACAACTGCTCATAGCTTATCAGCTCCTACATGTCCCAGTATTTGGTGATTTAACTTGACCAACTGGCATGCCAACTGAAATGGTACATATGGCAACTGTAACCCCTTGGAGGTAGTGTATGCATAGTACTCCCTTGGTGGTATACCCGCTAGTCTTCACTAATCAGTTTCTTCTTTTAAGCCCTGCTGTGTTTGTATGTTTACAAGGTCTTTTTCTATTGACTCTTCATCTAACTCTGTTAAGACACTAACTTCTACACTGGCATATTCATATTCTGGAAGTTCTTTTCCATTTTGTGCTGCTTGTTTTGCCGAAGTATCAACCAACGCATTTAACATGTAAGTTTCACTGGTTGGCTTTTGATGTGCTTTTACTTTCAAAATGCGGTACTATCCCTGTTGATTTGATATTGTTATAACTTTATATATGTCTTTTAATACTTCAGCATGTCATAATGGTTTACCTGCACTATCCACAAATCCTCGCTTTACCCAGGTTTCCTTATGCAGTCTTAAAGAATTTACTACATAAGCACTATCTGAAAAAAATGTTAACAAGGTTGTAATACTTCAGCACATATAGCACTGCTTCCAGTTCAACTCTTTGAGCTGACATGTGTCCTGGTGACTTGATTAGTTTGGGAGAATCCAGTTGTGGATTCTCTGAAACTATGGCAAATCCTATCCAGTATCTGCCTTTGTCCCAATATCGTGCTTCCTCTACAAAGTTGGTTGGGTTAAAGTGATCAAAATCAGATGCCAAAAATTGCACATCAGATGACATTATCTTTTCTAAACAGTTATGCTGTTTTCCTTCATATCCCATATGATTGGACAAATAGTATTTGTCCCCTGTCTGTATAGTGACAGTTTTCATTCCGAAAAGTGCCATACATTTTGCAAAGACTGCCTAATACCATCTGTAATTTTATTAATTTCAAAATTGTCTATCAGAGCTTTTACTGCTTGATGTGGTGTTTGTACTATAATGCTGGAAAATACAGTTAGGTACTCAGTCTGTTTAATACCCCAGTAAATGGCTAATAATTGCTGTATACATGGGTGGTAGCCCAGTTCTACTGGAGTCATCTTCCTACTACAGAAAGTGATTGGACATAATGTTTTTTCCATTCTGTTGTAGCTACCATGTGGCCATTCCTGTAGTAGTACCACAGACAGTATCTTTTTCCCTGGTGCTGCTTGTAGCACAAATGGCAACCTTGGTGTGGGTGTTATTAATTCTGTAGCTTGTGCTAATTTTACTTTTATTTGTGAAAGTGCCTCCTCTTCATGGGATCCCCATTCTAAAAAGGTGGAGTGCTTTTGTTCCTGTAACATTTTGTATAGGGGAGCAGCCACTGCTGCATAATCCTCTCTAAATTCCTTGTTTTAATTTATGATTCCCATGAATTTATGTAGGGCTGCTATAGTCAGTGGCTTTTCCATTTGTAAAATGCCTTGCACATGCATAGGGCAAGGGGACCTTCCTGTTGGTTTTATAATAGTACCTAGAAACTTGACTTTTTGTGAATAAACTGAATTTTTTTCACTTTTAACCTTAAAGTTTAAACCCTGCCTGCTGTAGAGTATAAAAAACTCTTTTAAGAAGCTGTACATTCTCCTCTACTGTCTCCGAATCGAAATTTCATCAATGTAATGTAACACTGAGTCATCCTTTTCCAAATGCAGAATGGATCCTATTGTCTAATGAAAAATAACTGGACTATTTTGAAATCCTTGTGGTAACTTTGCCATGACATGTTGCTGGTTTTTATATGTAAAGGCAAATCTTGGCCAATCTTTTTTCCTGAGTGGTACTGCAAAAAAGCCATTTGCTAAATCTATTACTGTAAACCACTTACTTTGTGGCTTAATATGCGCATTCATCTCTGGGACTCCTGGAATCAAATGTGCTCTAGGAGTAGTATATTGATTAACCTTCCATAAATCAATAACAAGACAATAACCACCATCTTTTTTCTTGACTAGCCAGATTGGTGAATTTGTAGGACTGTTGCCTTTTTGTATAATCCCTTCCTTTTCCCATTCTGCAATACATTTTTCCATATGTTCTTCTGCCTCCCTAGGAATAGGATATTTGTTTTTGAAAAGGTGGTATATAGTCTTGATCACTTCCTGCTTGCTGTTGTAAATGCTTCCACACATCCTCATTGTCTGTATTCACATATGCTGTAGGTTTGTCGGGTTTTTCAGGTATAGAGGTTGCATAGCAACCTGTACTTTGCTCTTCCTCTCCTTTTTGCTTGTCACCTATCCACAGGATTCCATTAGGTAGATCAGTTACTATGCCCAAAGGCCCTAGAATGTCCATACCAATAATGGTAGTTGAGCAAGATGGATGCATTAAAAATGCACCCTTCCATGTCTGTCCCTCTTGGTTAAATTTTATGTCCACATTTTGGCTACTCACTGCATAGTATCCTGTGCCCATAAATGCTGAAATACAGACCTTTTTTATAGGATTTACAGGTAACTGTCTGTTTGTGATGGATACTGCTGCTCCTGTGTATAATGCATTTTAATGCATCCTAATAATGCATTTTGCCATAGTGACCCCTCTACCCAGATGTCAGTCAGCAGTCATCCATCTCAACCCTTTTTAAAATTAGTCAGGATAGATACCAGAGTAGGGGGGCACACCCATATTGTAAGGAGATCCACTCACCCCCCCCCTTTACTGTCAAATGCAATATGATATACCTCATGTTCTTGCTTGTCAACATCCTCTGTGTATGAGTGATCTACAACTGCTTCACATGGATGGGGAGCCTGTTCCATAGATGGGGTGGTCTCTGGAATATATACCTGTCTCTCCAGCAGGTCCTATTTATATCACAGGCAAGGTTTAAGTCTTAGAACAGGTAGTATATTGATGTGGGAAATTCCATGAATGTGGTTATGGTAAAGAAGTTAATGTCAAAATAGGCCATAAACCTTTAAGGCATATTCAGAAAGTCTTTTTATTCAGCACCTTCTTTTAGCATTACATTCTAGATAAAATTATTTAATCTACATGCATGTAATTCAAAAGTGAACTTCACTTGGGAAAAGGAGCTGCATACAGCAGATATGATGAGTAACTTATATTTATTAGAAAAAAACAAGTTTGAGGAATTGTTAGAAGAAGACCTAGAGATTCTTTGACAAACTCCATGGTTATCAATGACAGAAAAAAAGTAAATACATGCCACAGATGAAATTACATTGATTTAGAAATGGAGTTACTAGAAAAGTTACCATAGAGGAGTCCACTCAGCACTGGTAAAAAAAGAGGAAGAAAATGATGTTCATCGTGCATACAGCTGCAGTCATAACAGATGGGTTCTCCTGCCATCAGGCGGGTCCTCGGTCGGCCGAATTCCAAAGTCTAGGTCCGGCGTCGGTTGTCATCGCTTTCTTTCCTGACGTCAGTGCGACAGGGGTACATAAGACACAGCCGACGCCATTTTCTTCAGTCATTTTTGCCGCGCGGTGCCTGAAGCAGAAGCAGTTCGCAAGTGCCGGTCGGCCAGCTCCTGAAATTACGAAAATTTGGAAACCGAAGTCTTCTTTAAAGCTAAGTACCCCGTTGGGGAAACTTTTCTTGCCTCAGACCGATGTCAGACAAAGTTAACAATTGTATTTCTTGTAGGAAGCAAATACCGCATAAGGATTTCCATTCCCTCTGTATACCTTGTTTAGGCCCAGACCACGACGTCTCGGGCTGTCGCTTTTGTGCTACTTTCAATAAACGCACTATTAAGCGTCGGGCGGAGTTTGCCCAGCACTTTTTTGGTAAAGCTTTTAATTATAAAATGTCGTCGGAGACTCCGACTACTGTTTTGTCCAAAAAACGCAAGGACAAAGACCGACTCGTGAGGTCCGCGGTCTCCACCGACACCACGCCAAAACCGGCTACACGTGGTCCGGTTCTCAGCGAGGCGCCTACGCAGCCCCTGACTACCGACGACACTTCTCTGGCGGTGTCTTCTGTAACCGAGACCGCAGGTTCCTCGGCCCATACCCTGACTACAGCTACCGAAGCCACTGTGAGTGTTGAACCTCTTAATGTGGACAGGTCCACTTCCACCCATGGTGTCTTCAGACCTTCATCTTCCTTTTCCATAAAGGCCTTTACTAAGTCTAAATCAGCCATGCATTCCAAGAGGCCTGTTGCACAGTTCCCATCTCCAGGCCCCATGCCTAAAAAGCAGATGCTCAAAATGGCTGAGGATTTAATTACTCTTATCAGGGGTTCCCAACCCCCTCCGGACAAGAGACCCAGAGTGGAGGAAGATTCTCCCCCTTCTGACCAGGGCTCCATTATTTCAGAACATTCTGATGAAGAGGAACACTCATACTCCCCTTTTGAAGATTCTGATGCAGAGCAGTCCATTCCTTCTGTATCCCCCCAGAGGATTTTTCTTTCGGGGAAACCTTGCATACCTTGAGGGAACACTTCCATTGGGAAGGTCAAGATTTTTCAGATTCCAAGAAAAGGCTTAGGGAATTTCTTTTGCTACCTCAGCACAGACCTCTGGTGATACCTCCTGTCTTGGACATACTTGATGATGTTTACTGAGGCTTGCCTTAATCCGGATTCCTGCCTCCTGCCCCAGTCAAGCCTGATAGGTACTACAGAGTTCCTAACTCACACCAATTTCTTTACAAAAGCCATAATGCTGACCCTGAAACCATTTCTCAAGGCCCCAAGGGAATGAAGGCCTCTACTGCTAAGAATCCATTACCTTCCGAGAGAGAGTCTAGATCCTTAGAAAGGTGGGGAAAAAGGTATATACCTCGGCCACCCTAGCCATGAGGGCCTTAAATTGTCAGTTCCATATGCTTAAATATCAGCAGTTTCTGTTATCACAATTAAGGAATAAAATGTCACAACCTGAACAACCAGATTTGAAGGAGTTGCAGGATATGATGCATAGTGCAGAACAAGTGGGTAAACACACCTTACAATGTGGCTATGATGCTCTAGAGGCCTCAAGTAGAGCTGCTGTTACAGGGTCAGTCATTCGTGAACATGCCTGGCTTAGGAACAAACCTTGCCTGATCATGTTAAAGCTAAACTTCTAGATGCTCCTTTACAAAAGGATGTATTATTTGGTACTAATGCTGAGGAGATACTACGGAAAATGGAAGAAAAAGCTAAATCTATGCAAACTGTCAAAGCTTTTCTACAGGTACAACCACCACGTTTTAGCAGAAATTGGCCTTCAAAAAACTGGTCCTTTCCAGCCACGGACAAGCCCCAAAGAGGTAGATACAGGTGCACAAGGAGCAGAGGACAATCTCAAGGATCATATAGAGGCAGACTATGGCAAATTGAGCTTCAAGCACAGTACCTGCCAGGTTTGGAAAACACGCTGGCAGACAATCTAAGCAGAAATATGACCTGCCAGGTTTGGAAAACAGCTGTAACTACTTATTATACAGCAGGAACGTCTTATTGTAACAATTGTTAATGTCTGTTATGTACTTTGCAGATTATAAAGATTCTAGTTGTCTACTGATGTACTGTGTTCTTCATCTGTAACTATGTTTGTAATTTTTAATTGCTATGTTGATCAAATTGTTAATTGCTATGTAAATCCAATGTAATTACTGTGTGTATATTTTAACTGTGGAGCTTTTCTGCCCGGGCCTCCGCTGAAAATGGACCTACATCCAGTCGGACACTCCCAGTCAACAAATGTAAATAAAATAAATAAATAAATAAATAAAATAAAATAAAATAAAGGTCAATTTCATTGTGTTTTTTTCTGTTGGAAACCTACAAGAGACTACACTTTATCAGATTTACATTGCTCACTGTTTTTGATCATTCTTAGTTGATCTCTATGTACCAACATTGTTCTGTTTTTCTTTTTTCCTTTGATTTTGTACACTAATGGTCCAGTTTGTTCCACTACTTCAAAAGGGCCTTGCCAGTTGCTAGCCCATTGTCCTTCCATTTGGAACATTTTTGCCAGTACTTTTATTCCGCAGGGAAAGTTTTCTTCAGCTGGTAATATTGGCACATTTTTCCATAGATGGAACACCTGTTTTCTTGCATTATAGCCACATATGGTAGTAAGTTGTTTTAGCCATTCCTGATGTTTGCTGATTTCTAGCATGGGCCTACCATTAAGTATATCTGGATCAAATGGTAAGTGTATAGGCATTTTGCGGCCTGTCATTATTTTATATGGAGAAATACCTGTTTTGCTGTTTGGTGTCGCTCAATTACCCATTAAAATACCAGGCAGATGATGTATCCATGTATTGCCCTTTTCTAAGCATACCCGATTTATACGTTCTACAATGCCATTAGATTGTGGATGGTATGGTACATGAAACCTTTGCTGTATGTCTAACAAGTTACACATTTGTTTAATGAGATCACTAACAAACTGTGGGCCATTGTCTGACTCTATGACCCGTGGCCATCCCCGAGATGGCAAAATATATTTTTCCATAAAGCTTCTGCAGTTTCTTTTGCCATTATTGTTTTGGTAGGAATTAGTTCTACCCATTTTGAGAAAACATCCACTACTACCAGTAGATATCTATAACCTCCTTTTCCTGTTGGCAAAGGACCTGCATAATCTATTTGAACTGCATACCATGGCCCATCCGCTGGCTGCACCTGATGTAACTGAGGCCTTTTGCTTTTAGCATTTACCTGCAGACAGATTAAACATTCTTTTACAATTAGCTTGTAGATCTTTTATAAATTTGGGTTCCAATACTTTTCTTTTACAACTGCTCATAGCTTATCAGCTCCTACATGTCCCAGTATTTGGTGATTTAACTTGACCAACTGGCATGCCAACTGAAATGGTACATATGGCAACTGTAACCCCTTGGAGGTAGTGTATGCATAGTACTCCCTTGGTGGTATACCCGCTAGTCTTCACTAATCAGTTTCTTCTTTTAAGCCCTGCTGTGTTCGTATGTTTACAAGGTCTTTTTCTATTGACTCTTCATCTAACTCTGTTAAGACACTAACTTCTACACTGGCATATTCATATTCTGGAAGTTCTTTTCCATTTTGTGCTGCTTGTTTTGCCGAAGTATCAGCCAACGCATTTAACCTGTAAGTTTCACTGGTTGGCTTTTGATGTGCTTTTACTTTCAAAATGCTGTACTATCCCTGTTGATTTGATATTGTTATAACTTTATATATGTCTTTTAATACTTCAGCATGTCATAATGGTTTACCTGCACTATCCACAAATCCTCACTTTACCCAGGTTTCCTTATGCAGTCTTAAAGAATTTACTACATAAGCACTATCTGAAAAAAATGTTAACAAGGTTGTAATACTTCAGCACATATAGCACTGCTTCCAGTTCAACTCTTTGAGCTGACATGTGTCCTGGTGACTTGATTAGTTCGGGAGAATCCAGTTGTGGATTCTCTGAAACTATGGCAAATCCTATCCAGTATCTGCCTTTGTCCCAATATCGTGCTTCCTCTACAAAGTTGGATGGCATAAAGTGATCAAAATCAGATGCCAAAAATTGCACATCAGATGACATTATCTTTTCTAAACAGTTATGCTGTTTTCCTTCATATCCCATATGATTGGACAAATAGTATTTGTCCCCTGTCTGTATAGTGACAGTTTTCATTCCGAAAAGTACCATACATTTTGCAAAGACTGCCTAATACCATCTGTAATTTTATTAATTTCAAAATTGTCTATCAGAGCTTTTACTGCTTGATGTGGTGTTTGTACTATAATGCTGGAAAATATAGTTAGGTACTCAGTCTGTTTAATACCCCAGTAAATGGCTAATAATTGCTGTATACATGGGTGGTAGCCCAGTTCTACTGGAGTCATCTTCCTACTACAGAAAGTGATTGGACATAATGTTTTTTCCATTCTGTTGTAGCTACCATGTGGCCATTCCTGTAGTAGTACCACGGACAGTATCTTTTTCCCTGGTGCTGCTTGTAGCACAAATGGCAACCTTGGTGTGGGTGTTATTAATTCTGTAGCTTGTGCTAATTTTACTTTTATTTGTGAAAGTGCCTCCTCTTCATGGGATCCCCATTCTAAAAAGGTGGAGTGCTTTTGTTCCTGTAACATTTTGTATAGGGGAGCAGCCACTGCTGCATAATCCTCTCTAAATTCCTTGTTTTAATTTATGATTCCCATGAATTTATGTAGGGCTGCTATAGTCAGTGGCTTTTCCATTTGTAAAATGCCTTGCACATGCATAGGGCAAGGGGACCTTCCTGTTGGTTTTATAATAGTACCTAGAAACTTGACTTTTTGTGAATAAACTGAATTTTTTTCACTTTTAACCTTAAACCCTGCCTGCTGTAGAGTATAAAAAACTCTTAAGAAGCCGTACATTCTCCTCTACTGTCTCCGAATCAAAATTTCATCAATGTAATGTAACACTGAGTCATCCATTTCCAAATGCAGAATGGATCCTATTGTCTAATGAAAAATAACTGGACTATTTTGAAATCCTTGTGGTAACTTTGCCATGACATGTTGCTGGTTTTTAAATGTAAAGGCAAATCTTGGCCAATCTTTTTTCCTGAGTGGTACTGCAAAAAAGCCATTTGCTAAATCTATTACTGTAAACCACTTACTTTGTGGCTTAATATGCGCATTCAACTCTGGGACTCCTGGAATCAAATGTGCTCTAGGAGTAGTATATTGATTAACCTTCCATAAATCAATAACAAGACAATAACCACCATCTTTTTTCTTGACTAGCCAGATTGGTGAATTTGTAGGACTGTTGACTTTTTGTATAATCCCTTCCTTTTCCCATTCTGCAATACATTTTTCCATATGTTCTTTTGCCTCCCTAGGAATAGGATATTTGTTTTTGAAAAGGTGGTATATAGTCTTGATCACTTCCTGCTTGCTGTTGTAAATGCTTCCACACATCCTCATTGTCTGTATTCACATATGCTGTAGGTTTGTCAGGTTTTTCAGGTATAGAGGTTGCATAGCAACCTGTACTTTGCTCTTCCTCTCCTTTTTGCTTGTCACCTATCCACAGGATTCCATTAGGTAGATCATTTACTATGCCCAAAGGCCCTAGAATGTCCATACCAATAATGGTAGTTGAGCAAGATGGATGCATTAAAAATGCACCCTTCCATGTCTGTCCCTCTTGGTTAAATTTTATGTCCACATTTTGGCTACTCACTGCATAGTATCCTGTGCCCATATATGCTGAAATACAGACATTTTTATAGGATTTACAGGTAACTGTCTGTTTGTGATGGATACTGCTGCTCCTGTGTATAATGCATTTTAATGCATCCTAATAATGCATTTTGCCATAGTGACCCCTCTACCCAGATGTCAGTCAGCAGTCATCCATCTCAACCCTTTTTAAAATTAGTCAGGATAGATACCAGAGTAGGGGGGCACACCCATATTGTAAGGAGATCCACTCACCCCCCCCCTTTACTGTCAAATGCAATATGATATACCTCATGTTCTTGCTTGTCAACATCCTCTGTGTATGAGTGATCTACAACTGCTTCACATGGATGGGGAGCCTGTTCCATAGAAGGGGTGGTCTCTGGAATATATACCTGTCTCTCCAGCAGGTCCTATTTATATCACAGGCAAGGTTTAAGTCTTAGAACAGGTAGTATATTGATGTGGGAAATTCCATGAATGTGGTTATGGTAAAGAAGTTAATGTCAAAATAGGCCATAAACCTTTAAGGCATATTCAGAAAGTCTTTTTATTCAGCACCTTCTTTTAGCATTACATTCTAGATAAAATTATTTAATCTACATGCATGTAATTCAAAAGTGAACTTCACTTGGGAAAAGGAGCTGCATACAGCAGATATGATGAGTAACTTATATTTATTAGAAAAAAACAAGTTTGAGGAATTGTTAGAAGAAGACCTAGAGATTCTTTGACAAACTCCATGGTTATCAATGAGAAAAAAAGTAAATACATGCCACAGATGAAATTACATTGATTTAGAAATGGAGTTACTAGAAAAGTTACCATAGAGGAGTCCACTCAGCACTGGTAAAAAAAGAGGAAGAAAATGTTCTCGTTTTTCTTTCAGGGTCACATTTTTCTTTCTAGGCTAGAAATGATAGAAACTGGAGATAAAACAAGGTTAGCAGAGACAATGAAAAGTTTGCAGTTTGAGGATGAAATAGTTGGTAAAGCAGCTGGACTACAGTACTGTTGTTTATGATAAAGATAGAGAGCTGTACAGGAGGAGATGCAGACATTTGTGTAAGACACACACACTGAAATTTAAGATGGAAGAGCAAACTTAACTATGGCAACCAGTATTTTAAGAGGGAAATGTATGTATTCACAACTGCTAATCAAGAGCTGTAGTCTTCTAATAAAACTGCAGTACAGAAATAACTATCCCATAAGGAAAATAAATTGCCCAGGTGAAAACTCTTTGAGGTGTGGAAAGCTCCAAAGGTTAAGATACAAGCTTTTCATCGAAAGGGAAGAAAAAAAGCTTGTATTTACATTATGCTTAAATATTTTAAGTTGCCTATAAGGCTTATGGTGACCTTTGTGGTGATACTTTTTTGTACTTCTCTGTTTTCTGTCCATGTTTTAGCCAAAATTTAACTGTTTGCATTTTTTAGTTTGTCCTGGGACCTTAGTCTTATAGCTTAATTTGCAGCTGTGGGAAAATTGTGTATTGCTGCAAGATTTTTAGCAATGATTATGCGTTATACACACATCTAAGTAGAATTACATGTAAAAGGTAGTATTTTACTGTTTTGAACCCAGTCTAAGGGCCTCAGCCTTGTAGCTTCATTCTCAGTGGCAGCAAGACTGTGATCTACTGCCAGATTTGAGCCTCATTTAGTCATACATTACCTCATTACTGACAAATTTCTGCATAGTCTGTATTGGATTACAGTAGTGGTATTATTGTAAATTATGCTCCAGGAATTGTGCTTCAATACATTTTGTAGCTGTCCTACCTACTTAAAGTTGCATTTCAGTGACTTTCTGCTTACCTTGCTACTGTTTTTCCGTACTGTTTGAGTCTACCTCAGCCCCCACTGATGCAATCATTTCTGAAATTCTAACCACAGGACTTGAGCTCCAGTATTGGCTTTATATGATTGGATCCCTCTCTAGCAAGTCTACTATATTTAGTAGAGAACTACATCCACTCTGGATCTTTTCTTCATGACACTGAGAAGTGCAGAAAGCTCCAAAGTGTGAGATTCAATCTTTTCATCAAGAGGGAAGAAAAAAAGCTTTTATTTAAAGTCTGCTTAAATATTTAAGTTGCACTCACAGTGACCTGTGTGATGATAACGTTTTTGTACTTCTGTGCTTCTGTCAATGTTTTAGCCAAAAAAAGCTGTTTGCATGTTTTTTACTTTACTGTGTAACCTTAGTCTTGTAGTTTCATTTGCAGTTGTGTAAATATTGTGTATTACTACAAGATTTTACATTGTTTATACATTATACTGCACTCCTATTTTCATAATTAGAATTAAAGTAAAAGGTAGCTTTTTGTATTTCAAACCTAGTCTGGAGCTTCAGTCTTTTAGCTTCATTCATAGTTTTGAGAGGACTGTGAACTACTGCCAGAGTTAAGCCTCATTTTGTCATTTATTACAGCATTACTGGGAAGTTTCTGCATCGTCTAGTGCCTTAGTCTGTGATAGGTTTGCAGTAGTGACAGTATTTTGAATTCTGTGTCAGGATTTGTGCTTCAGTACTTTTTATATGGTATATACCTGCTTAACGTTATATTCCAGTAGTCTGGTGCCTTAGTCTGCGGTGAGATTGCAGTAGTGGCAGCAGTGTGAATTCAATTCCAGGATTTGCACTTCAGTACTTTCTGTAGCTGTGTATACCTGCTTAAAGCTGCATTCCAGTGCCTTTCTGTATACCTTGCTACTGTTTTCCCCTGTTCTTTGAGTCTGCCCCAGCCCCCAATGAGACATTAAGCTAAGTTTCTGAAATTCTAACCATAGGACTGGAGCTCTAATTTGGCTGTGTTACTGCCTTCTGCCTCTTATGGTAATCTGACATCCAAAGTCCCCCTAACCCCTTTTATATTGCTGTTGTCTGTTGTGTAACCTATTTAAGTACTTTCCCATCCACTGATTTCCATATAACCATAATACTAACTGCCTACCCAGCAAACCTCCCTTACTACAAATTGTCTCCTGCTCATTTTCCTGAGTTAATCCTGCTCCATCCTTGGCAGATTTATTTTATTTTGCACTTCATTTAACTGTTGATACTGCTTTATATTTGCTTTATTTGTTGATTTTGCCTTTGAATCATTCTAAAGGTCCATAATGCTTGAAATTGCATTGTCAAGTTAGTTTAATTTATTTTGTTGTAACATTATATTTGCAAGGAGTCTTTCTTGGTGTTTCTTACATCAACAGTTTGTCAGTACACTGCACAGACACAAACACACAAAGTAAAGTTTTGTCTATAAACCTGCCTTAGAACTGAAACCTGTAAATTAGTGTGGCTAAAACAAAGCAGTTCCCTGGAGATAAGCTGACAGCAGCTAGTTTGCACATTAAACAGCACTACTATCAAATCTTAATACAATCTAACCTAGTCTAGTGCCATACCCATGAGACCACTCAAGGAGACCACTATATAACCCAGTCCACAGCCTGTAGTAGTTCACCCAAATACAGGTCCAGACAGCATAGATATGCAATTTTCAAATGTCTCTGTAGCCATCTCTGTAGATATGGGCATCCAGAGGCAATGTAGCAAGTGTCTCATGTTCAAGATAACCATTTAATCCTTAAAGAAACAAGAGCAGTATGTGAGAAATGCACATAAACAATTTCACACGAGGCAAAACTCTTGCATACAAACAAGGTTGTCAAGAACACACACACAGCATCCACCATACATAGTGTCCATGACAGACATAGATCAATTTATGCTGAGACATTAAAAAGCAGTCTACCCAAACCTCAAAGACCTCCTAAGCATATAAACAGCAATGCCTATCCTCAGCAGTCTCTAAATCACT
The DNA here is from genome assembly GCF_019279795.1 of Protopterus annectens. Lineage (NCBI taxonomy): Eukaryota > Metazoa > Chordata > Ceratodontiformes > Protopteridae > Protopterus > Protopterus annectens. The sequence goes on from NC_056735.1 coordinate 709,246,762, forward strand.
CACCAGAAGCAACACCAAACACCACACATACACCTACACACAGTGGAGTCCCAAGAGCAAAGTCCATAAGGCAAACAAATACATCACACAGGACTCTTGTCATAAGGGTCTCCATTGTATGACACACAGATGCATCACTCACCAGAATGAATAATGAGAAAATAATAGTTAGTTGCTTATCTGGAGCCAGGATTGACCAAGTTGTACACGCACTCAAGTCGCTACACCACAGGTACCAGTATGATTCTATCATAGTCCATGTGGGTGATAATGATCTAAGACATACTTTTCTGGATGAGATAAGAGAGACATTATTGCTCTCTCTGAATGTGTGTCTTAAGCAGGATTATTCCTTGCATTGAGTAGTATTCTGCCTTCACCAATGAAGATGCCACAGTATGAACAAAAGATTATTAACTTCAACATTTAGCTAGGTTTCTGGTATCTTTCCTGGTGGAATTCATTATTTGTCAGCATGGGACAACATGGTTAACAAACCATGATCTTTTACAAAGGATGGTCTGCACTTGTCTCCCCTAGGCTTCCGAATATTGGATAAAGCTTTATCCACCACTTAAGTCTTTTTTTAGGCAATGCCACATTGACAAATCTACCAACATAGCAAATAAAATTCAAAGATACCTAACGTTGTTACTGCTTAGTTCTAGGAGCCTAAACAATAAGCTTCATACCCTATAAGCTCTCCTCATTCTAGAGAATGTAGACATCCAGAGCATAAACACATTGTTCTATCATACCTCTCAACTGTCCAGATTTTCACAGAATGTCCAGATTTTTGCCTCATATTTTGGTCTGTTCCTCATAAAATTTTTGGTATTCGAGATTTTTGTGGTGAATAGGTGGGGACTGAAATCATTATATAATGACAGGCATTTGAGTTTCAGACTTCATATCCTTCAGAAAATGCATGGTAACACAAGATCTTGAATTTTGTCAGCTTTCTAGGTTTATAAGAGCAATATTTAAAATTTGTCCTTATTTTGGGGGATTTGTCCAGATTTTTGTGCCCAGAGGTTGTCTCAAAGCCCTAGCTTTATACTTGGCTTTTACATGTTACTGAGAGGAGATGTGTGCCTGGCATGCAAGGCATCCTTGGATTTAGATGTAACAGATGGTTTGCATATTCACAAAATGAACAGCATCAGAATCACTAGATGTAATGATTAAATTTTTTTTTGTGATTATAAATAAGGCATGTTGGTGAGACAGGTATGTGTCTCATAGGATCCCCATGCTCTGAAACAGGCTCCTCATCCATGTGAAGCAGAGGCCATCCCTAACCCTGTTTAAGCATAACTTTGACCAACAAATGGGAAATCAGAAATTCACCTCAGGACTGGCCTCTACATCTCTAATAATATGAGGCAGACATTAATGCCCAAACTAACATATCTTCCCGCATAACCTCTAGAAACTTACTAACATCCCCTGTCCTAATAAACCCCATGATAAATAGGGACATAATTGGGTTGGGTTGTATGGATAGGTTTGTAAAGGCCATGGTGGTCACTAGCCTAGTATATATCTGTGAACCTATCAAATATATATGAAACATTACTGGAGACTACAGAATGAAAAATTGAAAGTTTGAGACCTGAAATCTAGGAATTTAAATTAGCCTTTATTAATGTCAATATAAAAAAGTGTTTGATATAAATGGCCTTTGACATTCTTAGTGCAAAGTTGGATAATTTAAGCAATTGCAACATATTTCATAGTAATCCACAGAAGGTGTATAAAATATGCACATTTTACTCTTTAAAAAAAGGGGAGAAGTTGTATATGGGGTATATATCTTTAAATATGCCAATGTAGAGTTACAGGAAGTGCATGTCACATGGTACACTCATTGTTGTATATAGTTAAAGATTCTCAGAGGTTGGAAGCAGTCAGCAGTATATTTGGTGTTTATGGGCATCACAAACATCCAAGTCAAGTGGTACAAACTAAAGCAAACTAAGATGGAGGCACTTTCACAGAAAGTGGATTTAATTTAAGTACTGTAAAGTAGCAGAAAATGCAATGCACTGTATAAAATAAAAGAAGTAATAGCAGATACCTCAGTAAAAGGAAAGGAAGTAAACTTATCAGATGCCAGAATGGACAGGAAAGATGTTTCTGTCTAGTTATAAGGATTTACTGGACACCAAGAAAGGATAATAATAGTAAATAAGGAGTGATCTCACTGGAAAGATGGCTAGTGTGTGGCCTAACAAAAATTACTGTATCAAGATCTAAAACATACCTTGAAAGGAACTTGAGTGCCACTGTTCATGAGAGAACTTGAATGAAGGAGTAGTACTAAAGACCCCTACTGTCAGCAAGGTGATGTACTGGGATGCCATTATCTCCTTACTGCCTTGCTGTGGAGACTGAATTGCACGATTTCAAGCAGGTGGCGAATGGCAGCAGTGGTGCCACGAAGGATCTTTAGGAAACAGAAGCTGAAGTACACATGCAAAATACTTAAGCACAGAAAATAAAATGTCAAATTGAACGGGTCATAATGTAAAAGTGAAAGCTATAGTTACAGAGGTAAGAACATGGTCTTACTTGTAAATCCATGGAATGGTAATCTGTTGTGAACCATCATCATGAAAATGGTTAGCACAAGCATGTGTTCTGCTTTCATTTGTAATGAGTACACGAAAGTATGAAACGGCAATAAACAATGTTTGTATAGTGCATCTTTGCATAAGCAATAATTCAGTATCACACAGCAGTGTTTGTCATTGTAGCTAAGACTTGTTATATAGCGTTACTGTCCACCTGTTTCAAATAACATTGTCACGTTCTAAGAGGACTTCTGTGAACCAGTATATATGTCCCTCTTTATGAAAGCGAGTTAATAATGAAAGCACATCAGGTCAGGTTTACACTAATACTATAGGTTGAGGAAATGTACACAGAGCTGATAATATGCAATGCACAAAGTTGTTAGGAAAACATGTAAAGGTAAGCAATGAGCAATAGTAGAGAACATAATAATAATCAAAGGCTGGTGGGGGTTAATCTCAAACTTCTCCTCCAAGTTTTTTTCTGAGGCCACCCAGGTTACTGATAAAGTTGAGTATTTGTAAAATTAAAGAATTCTAGTGACCCATCAGTTATTTATGGGTTCATAGGTAAGTACTAGGCTAGCTGCCCTTGCAGGCCATTTTAAGTCTAGCCAATTTGCCTTTTTTACTCAAAATAGCCAGTCTCATTTGGTTATAGATTGGCCTTACCCATTCCATGGTTGATAAGTATACATCCCTTCTGAAGAGAATAACTGGGGTCATATTGTAGATAATCTGAGGGGATCCATGAATTGGATAAAGTGTTTAGGAGTGGCATCTGTCCCAAGGACTTCCTTCTGTACTACTAATGGACAGATGCCGTTTAGGAGCGGCATCTGTCCATTAGTAGTACAGAGGGAAGTTCTGGGGTAAATTTTTCTGTTTCACATCCATGCACTTGAAAATGGACAGGGATGAACATTGTTTTTCATGGATGGGGAGTCTGTTCCATAGCAGCAGTATCCTCTGTGAAATATACCTGCCCCTCCAAACTGTTCTGTTGATGTTGCGGAACAGGTTTAGATCCCTAGACTGAGCACTTCTGATGCATTTGACTTGCTGATGTGCAGTAAATTCAACAGTAATGGGTCGGAGGATGCCTTGTATATCAGACACAGGTCACCTCTTAGCGGTCTGTAGGATACAGAGTATAGTGACAGGGCTTTGAGTTGATCCATGTAGGACATGTTGTTTAGGCCTTGTATCCGTTTACTAAGGTATCTCTTTGGGCATTCCAGTTGTTGCATATGTCAGGACAGATACATGCCAAAGGGGCATTACATTCAATAACTGGCCCAAGTAGGGTCAATTAAAGACAGACAATGACATCCCTAGATCTAGACACAATCCCTTTGTTTATAAGCTGTACAATATTGAAGAATTTTTTTACAGCAATAGACATATGTTGATCAAAAGGTAGGCCACAGTACACGCAAGTTCCCAAATCCTGAACAAATGGGTCAACTCTTAGGTGTGTATTGTCAGTGGGTCAACTCTTAGGTGTGTATTGTCAATGTGGTAGTCCCGTGGGGTAGATGACTACCCAAAGAATGCAGTAATTTTTTTTTGGCATTTAGTTTCAGGCAACGATTTTAACACCAGTTATTTTTTTGAGACAAACCTTCCTGCAGGATGGCTAAGTCATTTAGGGATTCAGGGACTTCTCCTAGCTTGTAGTCATCTGCAAACCTAGTCAGCCAGAGCTCTTTGGTATTGGTTTTTACTTCAGAAAAGTAGATGCCAAACAGGAGAGGTCCCACCACCGAACCCTGGTGGATTCCACTGGTGAATGGTCTCTTTGTGGAGGTAATTCCCCTATTTTGATTATCTGCCTCCCATCTGTGAACCAGTTAGCAATCCAGTGCATGACAAAGTGGATTATTACCAGTTTATTTAGCTTTTCTAATATGCCTCAGTGGGTAAGTCAACAGCTTTGGTCAGGTCAAGATATATGATGTGTACCATTTTGTCTTCAACCTTTGATTTGGTGACCTTTTCAAAAAAATATACCAGGTTGAGTAAGCAAGATCTGCACTTGATGAATCCAAACTGAGACAGGTCTAGTGTTTTGAGGCTCCCTATGTCCTGATTCATTCCATGATAAGTCTTTCCATGGCTTTGCAAATGAGGCTGGTCAGACTTATGCATCTGTATATGCCTTGGTCTGTGGAGGATTCCTTTGTTACGCATGGAAATAACTGTAGTTGTTCTGCATTCGCTTGGTGCAAAACTGGTATGAAAACTGAGGTTGAACAGTATTGTTAGGGGTGTGGCTAAATCATGCTTCATGCTGTTTAAGATGCATCCAAGGATATTGCCAGGACCCATCTATGCAGTATTTTTAGCTTTTGATAGCACATTTAGGACTTGGTCTCGTGTGCTACCTGGATGTGATCCAATTTCAGGCATAAGTTGAGGGACAGGTGGAGAGAGGAGTAAAGTTAGAGCTAAATTTGTCAGCCAGTCATTTAGCTATATCATCAGTCCCAGTGTAGATAACCTCATTCACAATCAGCTCAGCATATCACTATGTTGTGCTTTTGAGATTATGAACCATAACTAAAATACCTTTTAGTTCTCTTTGGCTTGGGTAGCTATTTTAGCCTCAAACTTGGCTTTGGTGCATTTTGTTAAGCTCCTAAGTTATTTGTTTATTTCAGTGAAAAAGGCTCTAATATTATTAGAATTACTCTTCTTACTTTTGGTCAAAATTCTTTTACTTTTATTATAAAGCTTGTGGATATTATGGTTCCAAGAAAACACAAAGTTATCACTGTGGTAGACTGTGCTCAATACAGTAATCAGTCAAACAGCAAAAAAGAGAGCACAGAACGTTCAGTATCCACACTTTAATACAGCAATACAATATTTAGAACAGCAAAGCTTTCGGGTCCCCCCTTCCTTAGTGCTTAAAACAATTAATGATGCAGTCAGTTCATTTAAATAACAATTAGTAAAATCAACTGACATAGCCAACCAATAAGACATACATACAATACAACTCACACATTATATATATATATATATATATATATATATATATATATATATATATAAACAGAATATATATAAAAAAGAATAAATGCATATGTATATGTTAAAATACAAGTATATATAAAAAAACAAAAATATAAATATACAAGTATATAAAAAATATGTATACACACAATATAATGCCCTAAACGTCAAGTATTATTAGTGCAGTATATGCTGTTTTTTAACTAAAACAGGTTTTATGCTCACTTTATTATTAATACCAGGAAAAACATCTGCTTGTAGTCTTACAATCCAAGAATATTCAGCATTCTCTAGAAAATTATTAATATCACCCCCTCTCATATTTTCATAAATAACTTTAATGACCCTAAATTTAAATCTATGCTCCTTGCCATTCTCTACTACATGTTTATCTATGCCAGAACTAAAACAAATTATCACAGATGAACCAA